>NW_027369857.1:0-39889 GCF_046119375.1 Phyllobates terribilis
TCAGGACAACTAGGGTTAGCATCAGGACAACTAGGGTTAGCGTCAGGACAACTAGGGTTAGCGTCAGGACAAGTAGGGTCAGCATCAGGACAACTAGGGTTAGCGTCAGGACAACTAGGGTTAGCGTCAGGACAAGTAGTGTTAGCGTCAGGACAACTAGGGTTAGCGTCAGGACAACTAGGGTTAGCATCAGGACAACTAGGGTTAGCGTCAGGACAACTAGGGTTAGCGTCAGGACAAGTAGTGTTAGCGTCAGGACAACTAGGGTTAGCGTCAGGACAAGTAGGGTTAGCGTCAGGACAAGTAGGGTTAGCATCATTATAAGTAGGGTTAGCGTCAGGACAACTAGGGTTAGCGTCAGGACATCTAGGGTTAGCGTCAGGACGACTAGGGTTAGCGTCAGGACAAGTAGTGTTAGCGTCAGGACAACTAGGGTTAGCGTCAGGACAACTAGGGTTAGCGTCAGGACAACTAGGGTTAGCGTCAGGACATCTAGGGTTAGCATCAGGACAACTAGGGTTAGCGTCAGGACAAGTAGTGTTAGCGTCAGGACAACTAGGGTTAGCGTCAGGACAAGTAGGGTTAGCTTCAGGACAACTAGGGTTAGCGTCAGGACAAGTAGGGTTAGCGTCAGGACAAGTAGGGTTAGCGTCAGGACAAGTAGGGTTAGCGTCAGGACAACTAGGGTTAGCGTCAGGACAACTAGGGTTAGCGTCAGGACAACTAGGGTTAGCGTCAGGACAACTAGGGTTAGCGTCAGGACAAGTAGGGTTAGCGTCAGGACAACTAGGGTTAGCATCAGGACAACTAGGGTTAGCGTCAGGACAAGTAGGGTTAGCATCAGGACAACTAGGGTTAGCGTCAGGACAACTAGGGTTAGCGTCAGGACAACTAGGGTTAGCGTCAGGACAACTAGGGTTAGTGTCAGGACAACTAGGGTTAGCATCAGGACAACTAGGGTTAGCGTCAGGACAACTAGGGTTAGCGTCAGGACAAGTAGGGTTAGCGTCAGGACAAGTAGGGTTAGCGTCAGGACAACTAGGGTTAGCGTCAGGACAACTAGGGTTAGCGTCAGGACAAGTAGAGTTAGCGTCAGGATAAGTAGGGTTAGCGTCAGGACAACTAGGGTTAGCGTCAGGACAACTAGGGTTAGCGTAAGGACATCTAGGGTTAGCGTCAGGACAACTAGGGTTAGCGTCAGGACAAGTAGGGTTAGCGTCAGGACAACTAGGGTTAGCGTCAGGACAACTAGGGTTAGCGTCAGGACAACTAGGTTTAGCGTCAGGACAAGTAGGGTTAGCGTCAGGACAACTAGGGTTAGCGTCAGGACAACTAGGGTTAGCGTTAGGACAACTAGGGTTAGCGTCAGGACAACTAGGGTTAGCGTCAGGACAACTAGCGTTAGCGTCAGGACACATAGGTTTAGCGTCAGGACAACTAGGGTTAGCGTCAGGACAACTAGGGTTAGCGTCAGGACAACTAGGGTTAGCGTCAAGACCACTAGGGTTAGCGTCAGGACAACTAGGGTTAGCGTCAGGACAACTAGAGTTAGCGTCAGGACAACTAGGGTTAGCGTCAGGACAACTAGGGTTAGCGTCAGGACAAGTAGGGTTAGCGTCATTACAAGTAGGGTTAGCATCAGGACAACTAGGGTTAGCGTCAGGACAACTAGGGTTAGCGTCAGGACAACTAGGGTTAGCGTCAGGACGACTAGGGTTAGCGTCAGGACAGCTAGGGATAGCGTCAGGACAACTAGGGTTAGCGTCAGGACAAATAGGGTAAGCATCAGGACAACTAGGGTTAGCGTCAGGACAACTAGGGTTAGCGTCAGGACAAGTAGGGTTAGCATCAGGACAACTAGGGTTAGCGTCAGGACAACTAGGGTTAGCGTCAGGACAAGTGGGGTTAGCGTCAGGACAACTAGGGTTAGCGTCAGGACAACTAGGGTTAGCGTCAGGACAACTAGGATTAGCGTCAGGACAAGTAGGGTTAGCGTCAGAACAAGTAGGGTTAGCGTCAGGACAAGTAGGGTTAGTGTCAGGACAACTAGGGTTAGCGTCAGGACAACTAGGGTTAGCGTCAGGACAAGTAGGGTTAGCATCAGGACAACTAGGGTTAGCGTCAGGACAAGTAGGGTTAGCGTCAGGACATCTAGGGTTAGCGTCAGGACAACTAGGGTTAGCGTCAGGTCAACTAGGGTTAGCGTCAGGACAACTAGGGTTAGCGTCAGAACAAGTAGGGTTAGCGTCAGGACAAGTAGGGTTAGTGTCAGGACAACTAGGGTTAGCGTCAGGACAACTAGGGTTAGCGTCAGGACAAGTAGGGTCAGCATCAGGACAACTAGGGTTAGCGTCAGGACAACTAGGGTTAGCGTCAGGACAAGTAGTGTTAGCGTCAGGACAACTAGGGTTAGCGTCAGGACAACTAGGGTTAGCGTCAGGACAACTAGGGTTAGCGTCAGGACAAGTAGGGTTAGCGTCAGGACAAATAGGGTTAGCGTCAGGACAACTAGGGTTAGCGTCAGGATAAGTAGGGTTAGCGTCAGGACAACTAGGGTTATCTTCAGGACAACTAGGGTTAGCGTCAGGACAAGTAGGGTTAGCGTCAGGACAACTAGGGTTAGCGTCAGGACAACTAGGGTTAGCGTCAGGACAACTAGGGTTAGCATCAGGACAACTAGGGTTAGCGTCAGGACAACTAGGGTTAGCGTCAGGACAACTAGGGTTAGCGTCAGGACAAGTAGGGTTAGTGTCAGGACAGCCAGGGTTAGCGTCAGGACAAGTAGAGTTAGCGTCAGGACATCTAGGGTTAGCGTCAGGACAACTAGGGTTAGCGTCAGGACAACTAGGGTTAGCATCAGGACAACTAGGGTTAGCGTCAGGATAACTAGGGTTAGCGTCAGGACAACTAGGGTTAGCGTCAGGACAAGTAGGGTTAGCGTCAGGACAACTATTGTTAGCGTCAGGACAACTAGGGTTAGCGTCAGGACAACAAGGGTTAGCGTCAGGACATCTAGGGTTAGCGTCAGAACAACTAGGGTTAGCGTCAGGACAACTAGGGTTAGCGTCAGGACAACTAGGGTTAGCGTCAGGACAAATAGGGTTAACGTCAGGACAACTAGGGTTAGCGTCAGGACAACTAGGGTTAGCGTCAGGACAAGTAGGGTTAGCGTCAGGACAACTAGGGTTAGCGTCAGAAAAACTAGGGTTAGCGTCAGGACAAGTAGAGTTAGCGTCAGGACAGGTAGGGTTAGCGTCAGGACAAGTAGGGTTAGCGTCAGGACAAGTAGGGTTAGCGTCAGGACAACTAGGGTTAGCGTCAGGACAACTAGGGTTAGCGTCAGGACAACTAGGGTTAGCGTCAGGACAACTAGGTTAAGCGTCAGGACAACTAGGGTTAGCGTCATGACAACTAGGGTTAGCGTCAGGACAACTAGGGTTAGCGTCAGGACAACTAGGGTTAGCGTCAGGACAACTAGGGTTAGCGTTAGGACAAGTATGGTTAGCGTCAGGACAACTAGGGTTAGCGTCAGGACAACTAGAGTTAGCGTCAGGACAAGTAGGGTTAGCGTCAGGACAACTAGGGTTAGCGTCAGGACAAGTAGGGTTAGCGTCAGGACAACTAGGGTTAGCGTCAGGACAAGTAGGGTTAGCGTCAGGACAAGTAGGGATAGCATCAGGACAACTAGGGTTAGCGTCAGGACAACTAGGGTTAGCCTCAGGACAAGTAGGGTTAGCATCAGGACAACTAGGGTTAGCGTCAGGACAAGTAGGGTTAGCGTCAGGACATCTAGGGTTAGCGTCAGGACAAGTAGGGTTAGCGTCAGGACAACTAGGGTTAGCGTCAGGACAAGTAGTGTTAGCGTCAGGACAACTAGGGTTAGCGTCAGGACAACTAGGGTTAGCGTCAGGACAACTAGAGTTAGCGTCAGGACAAGTAGGGTTAGCGTCAGGACAAGTAGGGTTAGCATCAGGACAAGTATGGTTAGCATCAGGACAACTAGGGTTAGCGTCAGGACAACTAGGGTTAGCGTCAGGATAAGTAGGGTTAGCGTCAGGACAACTAGGGTTAGCTTCAGGACAACTAGGGTTAGCGTCAGGACAAGTAGGGTTAGCGTCAGGACAACTAGGGTTAGCGTCAGGACAACTAGGGTTAGCGTCAGGACAACTAGGGTTAGCGTCAGGACAACTAGGGTTAGCGTCAGGACAACTAGGGTTAGCATCAGGACAACTAGGGTTAGCGTCAGGACAACTAGGGTTAGCGTCAGGACAACTAGGGTTAGCGTCAGGACAAGTAGGGTTAGTGTCAGGACAACCAGGGTTAGCGTCAGGACAAGTAGAGTTAGCGTCAGGACATCTAGGGTTAGCGTCAGGACAACTAGGGTTAGCGTCAGGACAACTAGGGTTAGCGTCAGGACAACTAGGGTTAGCGTCAGGACAACTAGGGTTAGCGTCAGGATAACTAGGGTTAGCGTCAGGACAACTAGGGTTAGCGTCAGGACAAGTAGGGTTAGCGTCAGGACAACTATTGTTAGCGTCAGGACAACTAGGGTTAGCGTCAGGATAAGTAGGGTTAGCGTCAGGACAACTAGGGTTAGCGTCAGGACAAGTAGGGTTAGCGTCAGGACAACTAGGGTTAGCGTCAGGACAACTAGGGTTAGCGTCAGGACAAGTAGGGTTAGCGTCAGGACAACTAGGGTTAGCGTCAGGACAACTAGGGTTAGCATCAGGACATCTAGGGTTAGCGTCAGGACAACTAGGGTTAGCGTCAGAACAACTAGGGTTAGCGTCAGGACAACTAGGGTTAGCGTCAGGACAAATAGGGTTAACGTCAGGACAACTAGGGTTAGCGTCAGGACAAGTAGGGTTAGCGTCAGGACAAGTAGGGTTAGCGTCAGGACAAGTAGGGTTAGCGTCAGGACAACTAGGGTTAGCGTCAGGACAACTAGGGTTAGCATCAGGAGAAGTAGGTTTAGCGTCAGGACAACTAGGGTTAGCGTCAGGACAAGTAGGGTTAGCGTCAGGACAAGTAGGGTTAGCGTCAGGACAAGTAGGGTTAGCGTCAGGACAACTAGGGTTAGCGTCAGGACAACTAGGGTTAGCGTCAGGACAACTAGGGTTAGCGTCAGGATAAGTAGGGTTAGCGTCAGGACAACTAGGGTTAGCGTCAGGACAACTAGGGTTAGCGTCAGGACAACTAGGGTTAGCGTCAGGACAACTAGGTTAAGCGTCAGGACAACTAGGGTTAGCGTCATGACAACTAGGGTTAGCGTCAGGACAACTAGGGTTAGCGTCAGGACAACTAGGGTTAGCGTCAGGACAAGTAGGGTTAGCGTCATTATAAGTAGGGTTAGCGTCAGGACAACTAGGGTTAGCGTCAGGACATCTAGGGTTAGCGTCAGGACGACTAGGGTTAGCGTCAGGACAGCTAGGGTTAGCGTCAGGACAACTAGGGTTAGCGTCAGGACAACTAGGGTTGCGTCAGGACAACTAGGGTTAGCGTCAGGACAAGTAGGGTTAGCGTCAGGACAAGTAGGGTTAGCATCAGGACAACTAGGGTTAGCATCAGGACAACTAGGGTTAGCGTCAGGACAAGTAGTGTTAGCGTCAGGACAACTAGGGTTAGCGTCAGGACAACTAGGGTTAGCGTCAGGACAACTAGGGTTAGCGTCAGGACAAGTAGGGTTAGCGTCAGGACAAGTAGGGTTAGCGTCAGGACAACTAGGGTTAGCGTCAGGACAACTAGGGTTAGCGTCAGGACAACTAGGGTTAGTGCCAGGACAAGTAGGGTTAGCGTCAGGACAACTAGGGTTAGCATCAGGACAACTAGGGTTAGCATCAGGACAAGTAGGGTTAGCATCAGGACAACTAGGGTTAGCGTCAGGACAAGTAGGGCTAGCGTCAGGACAACTAGGGTTAGCGTCAGGACAACTAGGGTTAGTGTCAGGACAACTAGGGTTAGCATCAGGACAACTAGGGTTAGCGTCAGGACAACTAGGGTTAGCGTCAGGACAAGTAGGGTTAGCGTCAGGACAAGTAGGGTTAGCGTCAGGACAACTAGGGTTAGCGTCAGGACAACTAGGGTTAGCGTCAGGACAAGTAGGGTTAGCGTCAGGACAACTAGGGTTAGCGTCAATACAACTAGGGTTAGCGTAAGGACATCTAGGGTTAGCGTTAGGACAACTAGGGTTAGCGTCAGGACAAGTAGGGTTAGCGTCAGGACAACTAGGGTTAGCGTCAGGACAACTAGGGTTAGCGTCAGGACAACTAGGTTTAGCATCAGGACAAGTAGGGTTAGCGTCAGGACAACTAGGGTTAGCGTCAGGACAACTAGGGTTAGCGTTAGGACAACTAGGGTTAGCGTCAGGACAAATAGGGTTAGCGTCAGGACAACTAGGGTTAGCGTCAGGACACATAGGTTTAGCGTCAGGACAACTAGGGTTAGCGTCAGGACAACTAGGGTTAGCGTCAGGACAACTAGGGTTAGCGTCAGGACCACTAGGGTTAGCGTCAGGACAACTAGGGTTAGCGTCAGGACAACTAGGGTTAGCGTCAGGACAACTAGAGTTAGCGTCAGGACAACTAGGGTTAGCGTCAGGACAACTAGGGTTAGCGTCAGGACAAGGAGGGTTAGCGTCAGAACAAGTAGGGTTAGCGTCAGGACAAGTAGGGTTAGTGTCAGGACAACTAGGGTTAGCGTCAGGACAACTAGGGTTAGCGTCAGGACAAGTAGGGTTAGCATCAGGACAACTAGGGTTAGCGTCAGGACAAGTAGGGTTAGCGTCAGGACATCTAGGGTTAGCGTCAGGACAACTAGGGTTAGCGTCAGGTCAACTAGGGTTAGCGTCAGGACAACTAGGGTTAGCGTCAGAACAAGTAGGGTTAGCGTCAGGACAAGTAGGGTTAGTGTCAGGACAACTAGGGTTAGCGTCAGGACAACTAGGGTTAGCGTCAGGACAAGTAGGGTCAGCATCAGGACAACTAGGGTTAGCGTCAGGACAACTAGGGTTAGCGTCAGGACAAGTAGTGTTAGCGTCAGGACAACTAGGGTTAGCGTCAGGACAACTAGGGTTAGCGTCAGGACAACTAGGGTTAGCGTCAGGACAAGTAGGGTTAGCGTCAGGACAAATAGGGTTAGCGTCAGGACAACTAGGGTTAGCGTCAGGATAAGTAGGGTTAGCGTCAGGACAACTAGGGTTATCTTCAGGACAACTAGGGTTAGCGTCAGGACAAGTAGGGTTAGCGTCAGGACAACTAGGGTTAGCGTCAGGACAACTAGGGTTAGCGTCAGGACAACTAGGGTTAGCATCAGGACAACTAGGGTTAGCGTCAGGACAACTAGGGTTAGCGTCAGGACAACTAGGGTTAGCGTCAGGACAAGTAGGGTTAGTGTCAGGACAGCCAGGGTTAGCGTCAGGACAAGTAGAGTTAGCGTCAGGACATCTAGGGTTAGCGTCAGGACAACTAGGGTTAGCGTCAGGACAACTAGGGTTAGCATCAGGACAACTAGGGTTAGCGTCAGGATAACTAGGGTTAGCGTCAGGACAACTAGGGTTAGCGTCAGGACAAGTAGGGTTAGCGTCAGGACAACTATTGTTAGCGTCAGGACAACTAGGGTTAGCGTCAGGACAACAAGGGTTAGCGTCAGGACATCTAGGGTTAGCGTCAGAACAACTAGGGTTAGCGTCAGGACAACTAGGGTTAGCGTCAGGACAACTAGGGTTAGCGTCAGGACAAATAGGGTTAACGTCAGGACAACTAGGGTTAGCGTCAGGACAACTAGGGTTAGCGTCAGGACAAGTAGGGTTAGCGTCAGGACAACTAGGGTTAGCGTCAGAAAAACTAGGGTTAGCGTCAGGACAAGTAGAGTTAGCGTCAGGACAGGTAGGGTTAGCGTCAGGACAAGTAGGGTTAGCGTCAGGACAAGTAGGGTTAGCGTCAGGACAACTAGGGTTAGCGTCAGGACAACTAGGGTTAGCGTCAGGACAACTAGGGTTAGCGTCAGGACAACTAGGTTAAGCGTCAGGACAACTAGGGTTAGCGTCATGACAACTAGGGTTAGCGTCAGGACAACTAGGGTTAGCGTCAGGACAACTAGGGTTAGCGTCAGGACAACTAGGGTTAGCGTTAGGACAAGTATGGTTAGCGTCAGGACAACTAGGGTTAGCGTCAGGACAACTAGAGTTAGCGTCAGGACAAGTAGGGTTAGCGTCAGGACAACTAGGGTTAGCGTCAGGACAAGTAGGGTTAGCGTCAGGACAACTAGGGTTAGCGTCAGGACAAGTAGGGTTAGCGTCAGGACAAGTAGGGATAGCATCAGGACAACTAGGGTTAGCGTCAGGACAACTAGGGTTAGCCTCAGGACAAGTAGGGTTAGCATCAGGACAACTAGGGTTAGCGTCAGGACAAGTAGGGTTAGCGTCAGGACATCTAGGGTTAGCGTCAGGACAAGTAGGGTTAGCGTCAGGACAACTAGGGTTAGCGTCAGGACAAGTAGTGTTAGCGTCAGGACAACTAGGGTTAGCGTCAGGACAACTAGGGTTAGCGTCAGGACAACTAGAGTTAGCGTCAGGACAAGTAGGGTTAGCGTCAGGACAAGTAGGGTTAGCATCAGGACAAGTATGGTTAGCGTCAGGACAACTAGGGTTAGCGTCAGGACAACTAGGGTTAGCGTCAGGATAAGTAGGGTTAGCGTCAGGACAACTAGGGTTAGCTTCAGGACAACTAGGGTTAGCGTCAGGACAAGTAGGGTTAGCGTCAGGACAACTAGGGTTAGCGTCAGGACAACTAGGGTTAGCGTCAGGACAACTAGGGTTAGCGTCAGGACAACTAGGGTTAGCGTCAGGACAACTAGGGTTAGCATCAGGACAACTAGGGTTAGCGTCAGGACAACTAGGGTTAGCGTCAGGACAACTAGGGTTAGCGTCAGGACAAGTAGGGTTAGTGTCAGGACAACCAGGGTTAGCGTCAGGACAAGTAGAGTTAGCGTCAGGACATCTAGGGTTAGCGTCAGGACAACTAGGGTTAGCGTCAGGACAACTAGGGTTAGCGTCAGGACAACTAGGGTTAGCGTCAGGACAACTAGGGTTAGCGTCAGGATAACTAGGGTTAGCGTCAGGACAACTAGGGTTAGCGTCAGGACAAGTAGGGTTAGCGTCAGGACAACTATTGTTAGCGTCAGGACAACTAGGGTTAGCGTCAGGATAAGTAGGGTTAGCGTCAGGACAACTAGGGTTAGCGTCAGGACAAGTAGGGTTAGCGTCAGGACAACTAGGGTTAGCGTCAGGACAACTAGGGTTAGCGTCAGGACAAGTAGGGTTAGCGTCAGGACAACTAGGGTTAGCGTCAGGACAACTAGGGTTAGCATCAGGACATCTAGGGTTAGCGTCAGGACAACTAGGGTTAGCGTCAGAACAACTAGGGTTAGCGTCAGGACAACTAGGGTTAGCGTCAGGACAAATAGGGTTAACGTCAGGACAACTAGGGTTAGCGTCAGGACAAGTAGGGTTAGCGTCAGGACAAGTAGGGTTAGCGTCAGGACAAGTAGGGTTAGCGTCAGGACAACTAGGGTTAGCGTCAGGACAACTAGGGTTAGCATCAGGAGAAGTAGGTTTAGCGTCAGGACAACTAGGGTTAGCGTCAGGACAAGTAGGGTTAGCGTCAGGACAAGTAGGGTTAGCGTCAGGACAAGTAGGGTTAGCGTCAGGACAACTAGGGTTAGCGTCAGGACAACTAGGGTTAGCGTCAGGACAACTAGGGTTAGCGTCAGGATAAGTAGGGTTAGCGTCAGGACAACTAGGGTTAGCGTCAGGACAACTAGGGTTAGCGTCAGGACAACTAGGGTTAGCGTCAGGACAACTAGGTTAAGCGTCAGGACAACTAGGGTTAGCGTCATGACAACTAGGGTTAGCGTCAGGACAACTAGGGTTAGCGTCAGGACAACTAGGGTTAGCGTCAGGACAAGTAGGGTTAGCGTCATTATAAGTAGGGTTAGCGTCAGGACAACTAGGGTTAGCGTCAGGACATCTAGGGTTAGCGTCAGGACGACTAGGGTTAGCGTCAGGACAGCTAGGGTTAGCGTCAGGACAACTAGGGTTAGCGTCAGGACAACTAGGGTTGCGTCAGGACAACTAGGGTTAGCGTCAGGACAAGTAGGGTTAGCGTCAGGACAAGTAGGGTTAGCATCAGGACAACTAGGGTTAGCATCAGGACAACTAGGGTTAGCGTCAGGACAAGTAGTGTTAGCGTCAGGACAACTAGGGTTAGCGTCAGGACAACTAGGGTTAGCGTCAGGACAACTAGGGTTAGCGTCAGGACAAGTAGGGTTAGCGTCAGGACAAGTAGGGTTAGCGTCAGGACAACTAGGGTTAGCGTCAGGACAACTAGGGTTAGCGTCAGGACAACTAGGGTTAGTGCCAGGACAAGTAGGGTTAGCGTCAGGACAACTAGGGTTAGCATCAGGACAACTAGGGTTAGCATCAGGACAAGTAGGGTTAGCATCAGGACAACTAGGGTTAGCGTCAGGACAAGTAGGGCTAGCGTCAGGACAACTAGGGTTAGCGTCAGGACAACTAGGGTTAGTGTCAGGACAACTAGGGTTAGCATCAGGACAACTAGGGTTAGCGTCAGGACAACTAGGGTTAGCGTCAGGACAAGTAGGGTTAGCGTCAGGACAAGTAGGGTTAGCGTCAGGACAACTAGGGTTAGCGTCAGGACAACTAGGGTTAGCGTCAGGACAAGTAGGGTTAGCGTCAGGACAACTAGGGTTAGCGTCAATACAACTAGGGTTAGCGTAAGGACATCTAGGGTTAGCGTTAGGACAACTAGGGTTAGCGTCAGGACAAGTAGGGTTAGCGTCAGGACAACTAGGGTTAGCGTCAGGACAACTAGGGTTAGCGTCAGGACAACTAGGTTTAGCATCAGGACAAGTAGGGTTAGCGTCAGGACAACTAGGGTTAGCGTCAGGACAACTAGGGTTAGCGTTAGGACAACTAGGGTTAGCGTCAGGACAAATAGGGTTAGCGTCAGGACAACTAGGGTTAGCGTCAGGACACATAGGTTTAGCGTCAGGACAACTAGGGTTAGCGTCAGGACAACTAGGGTTAGCGTCAGGACAACTAGGGTTAGCGTCAGGACCACTAGGGTTAGCGTCAGGACAACTAGGGTTAGCGTCAGGACAACTAGGGTTAGCGTCAGGACAACTAGAGTTAGCGTCAGGACAACTAGGGTTAGCGTCAGGACAACTAGGGTTAGCGTCAGGACAAGGAGGGTTAGCGTCATTACAAGTAGGGTTAGCATCAGGACAACTAGGGTTAGCGTCAGGACAACTAGGGTTAGCATCAGGACAACTAGGGTTAGCGTCAGGACGACTAGGGTTAGCGTCAGGACAGCTACGGTTAGCGTCAGGACAACTAGGGTTAGCGTCAGGACAAATAGGGTTAGCATCAGGACAACTAGGGTTAGCGTCAGGACAACTAGGGTTAGAGTCAGGACAAGTAGGGTTAGCATCAGGACAACTAGGGTTAGCGGCAGGACAACTAGGGTTAGCGTCAGGACAACTAGGGTTAGCGTCAGGACAACTAGGGTTAGCGTCAGGACAAGTAGGGTTAGCGTCAGAACAAGTAGGATTAGCGTCAGGACAAGTAGGGTTAGCGTCAGGACAACTAGGGTTAGCGTCAGGACAACTAGGGTTAGCGTCAGGACAAGTAGGGATAGCATCAGGACAACTAGGGTTATCGTCAGGACAAGTAGGGTTAGCGTCAGGACATCTAGGGTTAGCGTCAGGACAACTAGGGTTAGCGTCAGGACAAGTAGGGTTAGCGTCAGGACAACTAGGGTTAGCGTCAGGACAACTAGGGTTAGCGTCAGGACAACTAGGGTTAGCGTCAGGACAACTAGGGTTAGCGTCAGGACAACTAGGGTTAGCGTCAGGACAAGTAGGGTTAGTGTCAGGACAACCAGGGTTAGCGTCAGGACATGTAGAGTTAGCATCAGGACATCTAGGGTTAGCGTCAGGACAACTAGGGTTAGCGTCAGGACAACTAGGGTTAGCGTCAGGACAACTAGGGTTAGCTTCAGGACAACTAGGGTTAGCGTCAGGATAACTAGGGTTAGCGTCAGGACAACTAGGGTTAGCGTCAGGACAAGTAGGGTTAGCGTCAGGACAACTATTGTTAGCGTCAGGACAACTAGGGTTAGCGTCAGGATAAGTAGGGTTAGCGTCAGGACAACTAGGGTTAGCGTCAGGACAAGTAGGGTTAGCGTCAGGACAACTAGGGTTAGCGTCAGGACAACTAGGGTTAGCGTCAGGACAAGTAGGGTTAGCGTCAGGACAACTAGGGTTAGCGTCAGGACAACTAGGGTTAGCATCAGGACATCTAGGGTTAGCGTCAGGACAACTAGGGTTAGCGTCAGAACAACTAGGGTTAGCGTCAGGACAACTAGGGTTAGCGTCAGGACAAATAGGGTTAACGTCAGGACAACTAGGGTTAGCGTCAGGACAACTAGGGTTAGCGTCAGGACAAGTAGGGTTAGCGTCAGGACAAGTAGGGTTAGCTTCAGGACAACTAGGGTTAGCGTCAGGACAACTAGGGTTAGCGTCAGGACAACTAGGGTTAGCGTCAGGACAAGTAGGGTTAGCGTCAGGACAAGTAGGGTTAGCGTCAGGACAAATAGGGTTAACGTCAGGACAACTAGGGTTAGCGTCAGGACAACTAGGGTTAGCGTCAGGACAAGTAGGGTTAGCGTCAGGACAAGTAGGGTTAGCGTCAGGACAACTAGGGTTAGCGTCAGGACAACTAGGGTTAGCGTCAGGACAACTAGGGTTAGCGTCAGGACAAGTAGGGTTAGCGTCAGGACAACTAGGGTTAGCGTCAGGACAAGTAGGGTTAGCGTCAGGACAACTAGGGTTAGCGTCAGGACAACTACGGTTAGCGTCAGGGCAACTAGGGTTAGCGTCAGGACAAGTAGGGTTAGCGTCAGGACAACTAGGGTTAGCATCAGGACAACTAGGGTTAGCGTCAGGACAACTAGGGTTAGCGTCAGGACAACTAGGGTTAGCATCAGGAGAAGTAGGGTTAGCGTCAGGACAAGTAGGGTTAGCGTCAGGACAAGTAGGGTTAGCGTCAGGACAAGTAGGGTTAGCGTCAGGACAAGTAGGGTTAGCGTCAGGACAACTAGGGTTAGCGTCAGGACAAGTAGGGTTAGTGTCAGGACAACTAGGGTTAGCGTCAGAAAAACTAGGGTTAGCGTCAGGATAAGTAGAGTTAGCGTCAGGACAAGTAGGGTTAGCGTCAGGACAAGTAGGGTTAGCGTCAGGACAAGTAGGGTTAGCGTCAGGACAACTAGGGTTAGCGTCAGGACAACTAGGGTTAGCGTCAGGACAACTAGGGTTAGCGTCAGGACAACTAGGTTAAGCGTCAGGACAACTAGTGTTAGCGTCAGGACAACTAGGGTTAGCGTCAGGACAACTAGGGTTAGCGTCAGGACAACTAGGGTTAGCGTCAGGACAACTAGGGTTAGCGTTAGGACAAGTATGGTTGGCGTCAGGACAACTAGGGTTAGCATCAGGACAACTAGAGTTAGCGTCAGGACAAGTAGGGTTAGCGTCAGGACAACTAGGGTTAGCGTCAGGACAAGTAGGGTTAGCGTCAGGACAACTAGTTTTAGCGTCAGGACAACTAGGGTTAGCATCAGGACAAGTAGGGTTAGCGTCAGGACAACTAGGGTTAGCGTCAGGACAACTAGGGTTAGCGTTAGGACAACTAGGGTTAGCGTCAGGACAACTAGGGTTAGCGTCAGGACAACTAGGGTTAGCGTCAGGACAACTAGGGTTAGCGTCAGGACAACTAGGGTTAGCGTCAGGACAAGTAGAGTTAGCGTCAGGACAAGTAGGGTTAGCGTCAGGACAACTAGGGTTAGCGTCAGGACAACTAGGGTTAGAGTAAGGACATCTAGGGTTAGCGTCAGGACAACTAGGGTTAGCGTCAGGACAACTAGGGTTAGCGTCAGGACAACTAGGGTTAGCGTTAGGACAACTAGGGTTAGCGTCAGGACAACTAGGGTTAGCGTCAGGACAACTAGGGTTAGCGTCAGGACACATAGGTTTAGCGTCAGGACAACTAGGGCTAGCATCAGGACAACTAGGGTTAGCGTCAGGACAACTAGGGTTAGCGTAAGGACCACTAGGGTTAGCGTCAGGACAACTAGGGTTAGCGTCAGGACAACTAGGGTTAGCGTCAGGACAACTAGAGTTAGCGTCAGGACAACTAGGGTTAGCGTCAGGACAACTAGGGTTAGCGTCAGGACAAGTAGGGTTAGCGTCATTACAAGTAGGGTTAGCATCAGGACAACTAGGGTTAGCGTCAGGACAACTAGGGTTAGCGTCAGGACAACTAGGGTTAGCGTCAGGACGACTAGGGTTAGCGTCAGGACAGCTAGGGATAGCGTCAGGACAACTAGGGTTAGCGTCAGGACAAATAGGGTAAGCATCAGGACAACTAGGGTTAGCGTCAGGACAACTAGGGTTAGCGTCAGGACAAGTAGGGTTAGCATCAGGACAACTAGGGTTAGCGTCAGGACAACTAGGGTTAGCGTCAGGACAAGTGGTGTTAGCGTCAGGACAACTAGGGTTAGCGTCAGGACAACTAGGGTTAGCGTCAGGACAACTAGGGTTAGCGTCAGGACAAGTAGGGTTAGCGTCATTACAAGTAGGGTTAGCATCAGGACAACTAGGGTTAGCGTCAGGACAACTAGGGTTAGCGTCAGGACAACTAGGGTTAGCGTCAGGACGACTAGGGTTAGCGTCAGGACAACTAGGGTTAGCGTCAGGACAAGTAGGGTTAGCATCAGGACAACTAGGGTTAGCGTCAGGACAAGTAGGGTTAGCGTCAGGACATCTAGGGTTAGCGTCAGGACAACTAGGGTTAGCGTCAGGACAACTAGGGTTAGCGTCAGGACAACTAGGGTTAGCGTCAGGACAAGTAGTGTTAGCGTCAGGACAACTAGGGTTAGCGTCAGGACAACTAGGGTTAGCGTCAGGACAACTAGGGTTAGCGTCAGGACAAGTAGGGTTAGCGTCAGGACAAATAGGGTTAGCGTCAGGACAACTAGGGTTAGCGTCAGGATAAGTAGGGTTAGCGTCAGGACAACTAGGGTTATCTTCAGGACAACTAGGGTTAGCGTCAGGACAAGTAGGGTTAGCGTCAGGACAACTAGGGTTAGCGTCAGGACAACTAGGGTTAGCGTCAGGACAACTAGGGTTAGCATCAGGACAACTAGGGTTAGCGTCAGGACAACTAGGGTTAGCGTCAGGACAACTAGGGTTAGCGTCAGGACAAGTAGGGTTAGTGTCAGGACAGCCAGGGTTAGCGTCAGGACAAGTAGAGTTAGCGTCAGGACATCTAGGGTTAGCGTCAGGACAACTAGGGTTAGCGTCAGGACAACTAGGGTTAGCATCAGGACAACTAGGGTTAGCGTCAGGATAACTAGGGTTAGCGTCAGGACAACTAGGGTTAGCGTCAGGACAAGTAGGGTTAGCGTCAGGACAACTATTGTTAGCGTCAGGACAACTAGGGTTAGCGTCTGGACAACAAGGGTTAGCGTCAGGACATCTAGGGTTAGCGTCAGAACAACTAGGGTTAGCGTCAGGACAACTAGGGTTAGCGTCAGGACAACTAGGGTTAGCGTCAGGACAAATAGGGTTAACGTCAGGACAACTAGGGTTAGCGTCAGGACAACTAGGGTTAGCGTCAGGACAAGTAGGTTTAGCGTCAGGACAACTAGGGTTAGCGTCAGAAAAACTAGGGTTAGCGTCAGGACAAGTAGAGTTAGCGTCAGGACAGGTAGGGTTAGCGTCAGGACAAGTAGGGTTAGCGTCAGGACAAGTAGGGTTAGCGTCAGGACAACTAGGGTTAGCGTCAGGACAACTAGGGTTAGCGTCAGGACAACTAGGGTTAGCGTCAGGACAACTAGGTTAAGCGTCAGGACAACTAGGGTTAGCGTCATGACAACTAGGGTTAGCGTCAGGACAACTAGGGTTAGCGTCAGGACAACTAGGGTTAGCGTCAGGACAACTAGGGTTAGCGTTAGGACAAGTATGGTTAGCGTCAGGACAACTAGGGTTAGCGTCAGGACAACTAGAGTTAGCGTCAGGACAAGTAGGGTTAGCGTCAGGACAACTAGGGTTAGCGTCAGGACAAGTAGGGTTAGCGTCAGGACAACTAGGGTTAGCGTCAGGACAACTAGGGTTAGCGTCAGGACAAGTAGGGTTAGCGTCAGGACAAGTAGGGATAGCATCAGGACAACTAGGGTTAGCGTCAGGACAACTAGGGTTAGCCTCAGGACAAGTAGGGTTAGCATCAGGACAACTAGGGTTAGCGTCAGGACAAGTAGGGTTAGCGTCAGGACATCTAGGGTTAGCGTCAGGACAACTAGGGTTAGCGTCAGGACAACTAGGGTTAGCGTCAGGATAACTAGGGTTAGCGTCAGGACAACTAGGGTTAGCGTCAGGACAACTAGGGTTAGCGTCAGGACAACTAGGGTTAGCGTCAGGACGACTAGGGTTAGCGTCAGGACAGCTAGGGCTAGCGTCAGGATAACTAGGGTTAGCGTCAGGACAACTAGGGTTAGCATCAGGACAACTAGGGTTAGCGTCAGGACAACTAGGGTTAGCGTCAGGACAACTAGGGTTAGCGTCAGGACAACTAGGGTTAGCGTCAGGACAACTAGGGTTAGCGTCAGGACAACTAGGGTTAGCGTCAGGACAACTAGGGTTAGCATCAGGACAACTAGGGTTAGCGTCAGGACAACTAGGGTTAGCGTCAGGACAACTAGGGTTAGCGTCAGGACAAGTAGGGTTAGTGTCAGGACAGCCAGGGTTAGCGTCAGGACAAGTAGAGTTAGCGTCAGGACATCTAGGGTTAGCGTCAGGACAACTAGGGTTAGCGTCAGGACAACTAGGGTTAGCATCAGGACAACTAGGGTTAGCGTCAGGATAACTAGGGTTAGCGTCAGGACAACTAGGGTTAGCGTCAGGACAAGTAGGGTTAGCGTCAGGACAACTATTGTTAGCGTCAGGACAACTAGGGTTAGCGTCAGGACAACAAGGGTTAGCGTCAGGACATCTAGGGTTAGCGTCAGAACAACTAGGGTTAGCGTCAGGACAACTAGGGTTAGCGTCAGGACAACTAGGGTTAGCGTCAGGACAAATAGGGTTAACGTCAGGACAACTAGGGTTAGCGTCAGGACAACTAGGGTTAGCGTCAGGACAAGTAGGTTTAGCGTCAGGACAACTAGGGTTAGCGTCAGAAAAACTAGGGTTAGCGTCAGGACAAGTAGAGTTAGCGTCAGGACAGGTAGGGTTAGCGTCAGGACAAGTAGGGTTAGCGTCAGGACAAGTAGGGTTAGCGTCAGGACAACTAGGGTTAGCGTCAGGACAACTAGGGTTAGCGTCAGGACAACTAGGGTTAGCGTCAGGACAACTAGGTTAAGCGTCAGGACAACTAGGGTTAGCGTCATGACAACTAGGGTTAGCGTCAGGACAACTAGGGTTAGCGTCAGGACAACTAGGGTTAGCGTCAGGACAACTAGGGTTAGCGTTAGGACAAGTATGGTTAGCGTCAGGACAACTAGGGTTAGCGTCAGGACAACTAGAGTTAGCGTCAGGACAAGTAGGGTTAGCGTCAGGACAACTAGGGTTAGCGTCAGGACAAGTAGGGTTAGCGTCAGGACAACTAGGGTTAGCGTCAGTACAACTAGGGTTAGCGTCAGGACAAGTAGGGTTAGCGTCAGGACAAGTAGGGATAGCATCAGGACAACTAGGGTTAGCGTCAGGACAACTAGGGTTAGCCTCAGGACAAGTAGGGATAGCATCAGGACAACTAGGGTTAGCGTCAGGACAAGTAGGGTTAGCGTCAGGACATCTAGGGTTAGCGTCAGGACAACTAGGGTTAGCGTCAGGACAACTAGGGTTAGCGTCAGGATAACTAGGGTTAGCGTCAGGACAACTAGGGTTAGCGTCAGGACAACTAGGGTTAGCGTCAGGACAACTAGGGTTAGCGTCAGGACGACTAGGGTTAGCGTCAGGACAGCTAGGGCTAGCGTCAGGATAACTAGGGTTAGCGTCAGGACAACTAGGGTTAGCATCAGGACAACTAGGGTTAGCGTCAGGACAACTAGGGTTAGCGTCAGGACAAGTAGGGTCAGCATCAGGACAACTAGGGTTAGCGTCAGGACAACTAGGGTTAGCGTCAGGACAAGTAGTGTTAGCGTCAGGACAACTAGGGTTAGCGTCAGGACAACTAGGGTTAGCGTCAGGACAACTAGAGTTAGCGTCAGGACAAGTAGGGTTAGCGTCAGGACAAGTAGGGTTAGCATCAGGACAAGTATGGTTAGCGTCAGGACAACTAGGGTTAGCGTCAGGACAACTAGGGTTAGCGTCAGGATAAGTAGGGTTAGCGTCAGGACAACTAGGGTTAGCTTCAGGACAACTAGGGTTAGCGTCAGGACAAGTAGGGTTAGCGTCAGGACAACTAGGGTTAGCGTCAGGACAACTAGGGTTAGCGTCAGGACAACTAGGGTTAGCGTCAGGACAACTAGGGTTAGCGTCAGGACAACTAGGGTTAGCATCAGGACAACTAGGGTTAGCGTCAGGACAACTAGGGTTAGCGTCAGGACAACTAGGGTTAGCGTCAGGACAAGTAGGGTTAGTGTCAGGACAACCAGGGTTAGCGTCAGGACAAGTAGAGTTAGCGTCAGGACATCTAGGGTTAGCGTCAGGACAACTAGGGTTAGCGTCAGGACAACTAGGGTTAGCGTCAGGACAACTAGGGTTAGCGTCAGGACAACTAGGGTTAGCGTCAGGATAACTAGGGTTAGCGTCAGGACAACTAGGGTTAGCGTCAGGACAAGTAGGGTTAGCGTCAGGACAACTATTGTTAGCGTCAGGACAACTAGGGTTAGCGTCAGGATAAGTAGGGTTAGCGTCAGGACAACTAGGGTTAGCGTCAGGACAAGTAGGGTTAGCGTCAGGACAACTAGGGTTAGCGTCAGGACAACTAGGGTTAGCGTCAGGACAAGTAGGGTTAGCGTCAGGACAACTAGGGTTAGCGTCAGGACAACTAGGGTTAGCATCAGGACATCTAGGGTTAGCGTCAGGACAACTAGGGTTAGCGTCAGAACAACTAGGGTTAGCGTCAGGACAACTAGGGTTAGCGTCAGGACAAATAGGGTTAACGTCAGGACAACTAGGGTTAGCGTCAGGACAAGTAGGGTTAGCGTCAGGACAAGTAGGGTTAGCGTCAGGACAAGTAGGGTTAGCGTCAGGACAACTAGGGTTAGCGTCAGGACAACTAGGGTTAGCATCAGGAGAAGTAGGTTTAGCGTCAGGACAACTAGGGTTAGCGTCAGGACAAGTAGGGTTAGCGTCAGGACAACTAGGGTTAGCGTCAGGACAACTAGGGTTAGCGTCAGGACAACTAGGGTTAGCGTCAGGATAAGTAGGGTTAGCGTCAGGACAACTAGGGTTAGCGTCAGGACAACTAGGGTTAGCGTCAGGACAACTAGGGTTAGCGTCAGGACAACTAGGTTAAGCGTCAGGACAACTAGGGTTAGCGTCATGACAGCTAGGGTTAGCGTCAGGACAACTAGGGTTAGCGTCAGGACAACTAGGGTTAGCGTCAGGACAAGTAGGGTTAGCGTCATTATAAGTAGGGTTAGCGTCAGGACAACTAGGGTTAGCGTCAGGACATCTAGGGTTAGCGTCAGGACGACTAGGGTTAGCGTCAGGACAGCTAGGGTTAGCGTCAGGACAACTAGGGTTAGCGTCAGGACAACTAGGGTTGCGTCAGGACAACTAGGGTTAGCGTCAGGACAAGTAGGGTTAGCGTCAGGACAAGTAGGGTTAGCATCAGGACAACTAGGGTTAGCATCAGGACAACTAGGGTTAGCGTCAGGACAAGTAGTGTTAGCGTCAGGACAACTAGGGTTAGCGTCAGGACAACTAGGGTTAGCGTCAGGACAACTAGGGTTAGCGTCAGGACAAGTAGGGTTAGCGTCAGGACAAGTAGGGTTAGCGTCAGGACAACTAGGGTTAGCGTCAGGACAACTAGGGTTAGCGTCAGGACAACTAGGGTTAGTGCCAGGACAAGTAGGGTTAGCGTCAGGACAACTAGGGTTAGCATCAGGACAACTAGGGTTAGCATCAGGACAAGTAGGGTTAGCATCAGGACAACTAGGGTTAGCGTCAGGACAAGTAGGGCTAGCGTCAGGACAACTAGGGTTAGCGTCAGGACAACTAGGGTTAGTGTCAGGACAACTAGGGTTAGCATCAGGACAACTAGGGTTAGCGTCAGGACAACTAGGGTTAGCGTCAGGACAAGTAGGGTTAGCGTCAGGACAAGTAGGGTTAGCGTCAGGACAACTAGGGTTAGCGTCAGGACAACTAGGGTTAGCGTCAGGACAAGTAGGGTTAGCGTCAGGACAACTAGGGTTAGCGTCAATACAACTAGGGTTAGCGTAAGGACATCTAGGGTTAGCGTCAGGACAACTAGGGTTAGCGTCAGGACAAGTAGGGTTAGCGTCAGGACAACTAGGGTTAGCGTCAGGACAACTAGGGTTAGCGTCAGGACAACTAGGTTTAGCATCAGGACAAGTAGGGTTAGCGTCAGGACAACTAGGGTTAGCGTCAGGACAACTAGGGTTAGCGTTAGGACAACTAGGGTTAGCGTCAGGACAAATAGGGTTAGCGTCAGGACAACTAGGGTTAGCGTCAGGACACATAGGTTTAGCGTCAGGACAACTAGGGTTAGCGTCAGGACAACTAGGGTTAGCGTCAGGACAACTAGGGTTAGCGTCAGGACCACTAGGGTTAGCGTCAGGACAACTAGGGTTAGCGTCAGGACAACTAGGGTTAGCGTCAGGACAACTAGAGTTAGCGTCAGGACAACTAGGGTTAGCGTCAGGACAACTAGGGTTAGCGTCAGGACAAGGAGGGTTAGCGTCATTACAAGTAGGGTTAGCATCAGGACAACTAGGGTTAGCGTCAGGACAACTAGGGTTAGCATCAGGACAACTAGGGTTAGCGTCAGGACGACTAGGGTTAGCGTCAGGACAGCTACGGTTAGCGTCAGGACAACTAGGGTTAGCGTCAGGACAAATAGGGTTAGCATCAGGACAACTAGGGTTAGCGTCAGGACAACTAGGGTTAGAGTCAGGACAAGTAGGGTTAGCATCAGGACAACTAGGGTTAGCGGCAGGACAACTAGGGTTAGCGTCAGGACAACTAGGGTTAGCGTCAGGACAACTAGGGTTAGCGTCAGGACAAGTAGGGTTAGCGTCAGAACAAGTAGGGTTAGCGTCAGGACAAGTAGGGTTAGCGTCAGGACAACTAGGGTTAGCGTCAGGACAACTAGGGTTAGCGTCAGGACAAGTAGGGATAGCATCAGGACAACTAGGGTTATCGTCAGGACAAGTAGGGTTAGCGTCAGGACATCTAGGGTTAGCGTCAGGACAACTAGGGTTAGCGTCAGGACAAGTAGGGTTAGCGTCAGGACAACTAGGGTTAGCGTCAGGACAACTAGGGTTAGCGTCAGGACAACTAGGGTTAGCGTCAGGACAACTAGGGTTAGCGTCAGGACAACTAGGGTTAGCGTCAGGACAAGTAGGGTTAGTGTCAGGACAACCAGGGTTAGCGTCAGGACATGTAGAGTTAGCATCAGGACATCTAGGGTTAGCGTCAGGACAACTAGGGTTAGCGTCAGGACAACTAGGGTTAGCGTCAGGACAACTAGGGTTAGCTTCAGGACAACTAGGGTTAGCGTCAGGATAACTAGGGTTAGCGTCAGGACAACTAGGGTTAGCGTCAGGACAAGTAGGGTTAGCGTCAGGACAACTATTGTTAGCGTCAGGACAACTAGAGTTAGCGTCAGGATAAGTAGGGTTAGCGTCAGGACAACTAGGGTTAGCGTCAGGACAAGTAGGGTTAGCGTCAGGACAACTAGGGTTAGCGTCAGGACAACTAGGGTTAGCGTCAGGACAAGTAGGGTTAGCGTCAGGACAACTAGGGTTAGCGTCAGGACAACTAGGGTTAGCATCAGGACATCTAGGGTTAGCGTCAGGACAACTAGGGTTAGCGTCAGAACAACTAGGGTTAGCGTCAGGACAACTAGGGTTAGCGTCAGGACAAATAGGGTTAACGTCAGGACAACTAGGGTTAGCGTCAGGACAACTAGGGTTAGCGTCAGGACAAGTAGGGTTAGCGTCAGGACAAGTAGGGTTAGCGTCAGGACAACTAGGGTTAGCGTCAGGACAACTAGGGTTAGCGTCAGGACAACTAGGGTTAGCGTCAGGACAAGTAGGGTTAGCGTCAGGACAAGTAGGGTTAGCGTCAGGACAAATAGGGTTAACGTCAGGACAACTAGGGTTAGCGTCAGGACAACTAGGGTTAGCGTCAGGACAAGTAGGGTTAGCGTCAGGACAAGTAGGGTTAGCGTCAGGACAACTAGGGTTAGCGTCAGGACAACTAGGGTTAGCGTCAGGACAACTAGGGTTAGCGTCAGGACAAGTAGGGTTAGCGTCAGGACAACTAGGGTTAGCGTCAGGACAAGTAGGGTTAGCGTCAGGACAACTAGGGTTAGCGTCAGGACAACTACGGTTAGCGTCAGGGCAACTAGGGTTAGCGTCAGGACAAGTAGGGTTAGCGTCAGGACAACTAGGGTTAGCATCAGGACAACTAGGGTTAGCGTCAGGACAACTAGGGTTAGCGTCAGGACAACTAGGGTTAGCATCAGGAGAAGTAGGGTTAGCGTCAGGACAAGTAGGGTTAGCGTCAGGACAAGTAGGGTTAGCGTCAGGACAAGTAGGGTTAGCGTCAGGACAAGTAGGGTTAGCGTCAGGACAACTAGGGTTAGCGTCAGGACAAGTAGGGTTAGTGTCAGGACAACTAGGGTTAGCGTCAGAAAAACTAGGGTTAGCGTCAGGATAAGTAGAGTTAGCGTCAGGACAAGTAGGGTTAGCGTCAGGACAAGTAGGGTTAGCGTCAGGACAAGTAGGGTTAGCGTCAGGACAACTAGGGTTAGCGTCAGGACAACTAGGGTTAGCGTCAGGACAACTAGGGTTAGCGTCAGGACAACTAGGTTAAGCGTCAGGACTAGTGTTAGCGTCAGGACAACTAGGGTTAGCGTCAGGACAACTAGGGTTAGCGTCAGGACAACTAGGGTTAGCGTCAGGACAACTAGGGTTAGCGTCAGGACAACTAGGGTTAGCGTTAGGACAAGTATGGTTGGCGTCAGGACAACTAGGGTTAGCGTCAGGACAACTAGAGTTAGCGTCAGGACAAGTAGGGTTAGCGTCAGGACAACTAGGGTTAGCGTCAGGACAAGTAGGGTTAGCGTCAGGACAACTAGGGTTAGCGTCAGGACAACTAGGGTTAGCATCAGGACAAGTAGGGTTAGCGTCAGGACAACTAGGGTTAGCGTCAGGACAACTAGGGTTAGCGTTAGGACAACTAGGGTTAGCGTCAGGACAACTAGGGTTAGCGTCAGGACAACTAGGGTTAGCGTCAGGACAACTAGGGTTAGCGTCAGGACAACTAGGGTTAGCGTCAGGACAACTAGGGTTAGCGTCAGGACAACTAGGGTTAGCGTCAGGACAACTAGGGTTAGAGTCAGGACAACTAGGGTTAGCGTCAGGACAAGTAGGGTTAGAGTCAGGACAAGTAGGGTTAGCGTCAGGACAAGTAGGGTTAGCGTCATTATAAGTAGGGTTAGCGTCAGGACAACTAGGGTTAGCATCAGGACATCTAGGGTTAGCGTCAGGACGACTAGGGTTAGCGTCAGGACAGCTAGGGTTAGCGTCAGGACAACTAGGGTTAGCGTCAGGACAACTAGGGTTAGCGTCAGGACAACTAGGGTTGCGTCAGGACAACTAGGGTTAGCGTCAGGACAACTAGGGTTAGCGTCAGGACAACTAGGGTTAGCGTCAGGACAAGTAGGGTTAGCGTCAGGACAAGCAGGGTTAGCGTCAGGACAACTAGGGTTAGCGTCAGGACAACTAGGGTTAGCGTCAGGACAACTAGGGTTAGCGTCAGGACAACTAGGGTTAGCGTCAGGACAACTAGGGTTAGCGTCAGGACAAGTAGGGTTAGCGTCAGGACAACTAGGGTTAGCATCAGGACAACTAGGGTTAGCGTCAGGACAAGTAGGGTTAGCATCAGGACAACTAGGGTTAGCGTCAGGACAACTAGGGTTAGCGTCAGGACAACTAGGGTTAGCGTCAGGACAACTAGGGTTAGCATCAGGACAACTAGGGTTAGCGTCAGGACAACTAGGGTTAGCGTCAGGACAACTAGGGTTAGCGTCAGGACAACTCGTGTTAGCGTCAGGACCACTAGGGTTAGCGTCAGGACAACTAGGGTTAGCGTCAGGACAACTAGGGTTAGCGTCAGGACAACTAGGGTTAGCGTCAGGATAACTAGGGTTAGCGTCAGGACAACTAGGGTTAGCGTCAGGACAACTAGGGTTAGCGTCAGGACAACTCGTGTTAGCGTCAGGACAAGTAGGGTTAGCGTCAGGACAACTAGGGTTAGCGTCAGGACAACAAGGGTTAGCGTCAGGATAAGTAGGGTTAGCGTCAGGACAACTAGGGTTAGAGTCAGGACAAGTAGGGTTAGCGTCAGGACAACTAGGGTTAGCGTTAGGACAACTAGGGTTAGCGTCAGGACAACTAGAGTTAGCGTCAGGACAACTAGGGTTAGCGTCAGGACACATAGGGTTAGCGTCAGGACAACTAGGGATAGCGTCAGGACAACTAGGGTTAGCGTCAGGACAACTAGGGTTAGAGTCAGGACAACTAGGGTTAGCGTCAGGACAAGTAGGGTTAGCGTCAGGACAAGTAGGGTTAGCGTCAGGACAAGTAGGGTTAGCAACATTATAAGTAGGGTTAGCGTCAGGACAACTAGGGTTAGCATCAGGACAACTAGGGTTAGCGTCAGGACGACTAGGGTTAGCGTCAGGACAACTAGGGTTAGCGTCAGGACAAGTAGTGTTAGCGTCAGGACAACTAGGGTTAGCGTCAGGACAACTAGGGTTAGCGTCAGGACAAGTAGGGTTAGCGTCAGGACAACTAGGGTTAGCGTCAGGACAACTAGGGTTAGCGTCAGGACAACTAGGGTTAGCGTCAGGACAAGTAGGGTTAGCGTCAGGACAACTAGGGTTAGCATCAGGACAACTAGGGTTAGCGTCAGGACAAGTAGGGTTAGCGTCAGGACAACTCGTGTTAGCGTCAGGACAAGTAGGGTTAGCGTCAGGACAACTAGGGTTAGCATCAGGACAACAAGGGTTAGCGTCAGGATAAGTAGGGGTAGCGTCAGGACAACTAGGGTTAGAGTCAGGACAAGTAGGGTTAGCGTCAGGACAACTAGGGTTAGCGTCAGGACAACTAGGGTTAGCGTCAGGACAAGTAGGGTTAGCGTCAGGACAACTAGGGTTAGCGTCAGGACAACTAGGGTTAGCGTTAGGACAACTAGGGTTAGCGTCAGGACAACTAGGGTTAGCGTCAGGACAACTAGGGTTAGCGTCTGGACACATAGGGTTAGCGTCAGGACAACTAGGGTTAGTTTCAGGACAACTAGGGTTAGCGTCAGGACAACTAGGGTTAGCGTCAGGACAACTAGGGTTAGCGTCAGGACAAGTAGGGTTAGCATCAGGACAACTAGGGTTAGCGTCAGGACAAGTAGGTTTAGCGTCAGGACAACTAGGGTTAGCGTCAGGACAACTAGGGTTAGCGTCAGGACAACTAGTGTTAGCTTCAGGACAACTAGGGTTAGCGTCAGGACAACTAGGGTTAGCGTCAGGACAACTAGGGTTAGCGTCAGGACAACTAGGGTTAGCGTCAGGACAACTAGGGTTAGCGTCAGGACAAGTAGGGTTAGCGTCAGGACAACCAGGGTTAGCGTCAGGACAAGTAGGGTTAGCGTCAGGACATCTAGGGTTAGCGTCAGGACAACTAGGGTTAGCGTCAGGACAACTAGGGTTAGCGTCAGGACAACTAGGGTTAGCGTCAGGATAACTAGGGTTAGCATCAGGACAATTAGGGTTAGCGTCAGGACAACTAGGGTTAGCGTCAGGACAACTCGGGTTAGCGTCAGGACAAGTAGGGTTAGCGTCAGGACAACTAGGGTTAGCGTCAGGACAACTAGGGTTAGCGTCAGGATAAGTAGGGTTAGCGTCAGGACAACTAGGGTTAGCGTCAGGACAAGTAGGGTTAGCGTCAGGACAACTAGGGTTAGCGTCAGGACAACTAGGATTAGCGTCAGGACAACTAGGGTTAGCGTCAGGACAACTAGGGTTAGCATCAGGACAACTAGGGTTAGCATCAGGACAACTAGGGTTAGAGTCAGGACAACTAGGGTTAGCGTCAGGACAACTAGGGTTAGCGTCAGGACAAATAGGGTTAGCGTCAGGACAACTAGGGTTAGCATCAGGACAACTAGGGTTAGCGTCAGGACAAGTAGGTTTAGCGTCAGAACAAGTAGGGTTAGCGTCAGGACAAGTAGGGTTAGCGTCAGGACAAGTAGGGTTAGCGTCAGGACAACTACGGTTAGCGTCAGGACAACTAGGGTTAGCGTCAGGACAACTAGGGTTAGCGTCAGGACAAGTTGGGTTAGCGTCAGGACAACTAGGGTTAGCGTCAGGACAACTAGGGTTAGCGTCAGGACAAGTAGGGTTAGCGTCAGGACAACTAGGGTTAGGGTCAGGACAACTAGGGTTAGCGTCAGGACAACTAGGGTTAGCGTCAGGGCAACTAGGGTTAGCGTCAGGACAAGTAGGGTTAGCGTCAGGACAACTAGGGTTAGCGTCAGGACAACAAGGGTTAGCGTCAGGATAACTAGGGTTAGCGTCAGGACAACTAGGGTTAGCGTCAGGACAAGTAGGGTTAGCGTCAGGACAACTAGGGTTAGCGTCAGGACAACTAGGGTTAGCGTCAGGACAAGTAATGTTAGCGTCAGGACAACTAGGGTTAGCGTCAGGACAACTAGGGTTAGCGTCAGGACAAGTAGGGTTAGCGTCAGGACAACTAGGGTTAGCGTCAGGAAAACTAGGGTTAGCGTCAGGACAAGTAGAGTAAGCGTCAGGACAAGTAGGGTTAGCGTCAGGACAAGTAGGGTTAGCGTCAGGACAACTAGGGTTAGCGTCAGGACAACTAGGGTTAGCGTCAGGACAACTAGGGTTAGCGTCAGGACAAGTAGGGTTAGCGTCAGGACAAGCAGGGTTAGCGTCAGGACAACTAGGGTTAGCGTCAGGACAACTAGGGTTAGCGTCAGGACAACTAGGGTTAGCGTCAGGACAACTAGGGTTAGCGTCAGGACAACTAGGGTTAGCGTCAGGACAAGTAGGGTTAGCGTCAGGACAACTAGGGTTAGCATCAGGACAACTAGGGTTAGCGTCAGGACAAGTAGGGTTAGCATCAGGACAACTAGGGTTAGCGTCAGGACAACTAGGGTTAGCGTCAGGACAACTAGGGTTAGCGTCAGGACAACTAGGGTTAGCATCAGGACAACTAGGGTTAGCGTCAGGACAACTAGGGTTAGCGTCAGGACAACTAGGGTTAGCGTCAGGACAACTAGGGTTAGCGTCAGGACAACTCGTGTTAGCGTCAGGACCACTAGGGTTAGCGTCAGGACAACTAGGGTTAGCGTCAGGACAACTAGGGTTAGCGTCAGGACAACTAGGGTTAGCGTCAGGATAACTAGGGTTAGCGTCAGGACAACTAGGGTTAGCGTCAGGACAACTAGGGTTAGCGTCAGGACAACTCGTGTTAGCGTCAGGACAAGTAGGGTTAGCGTCAGGACAACTAGGGTTAGCGTCAGGACAACAAGGGTTAGCGTCAGGATAAGTAGGGTTAGCGTCAGGACAACTAGGGTTAGAGTCAGGACAAGTAGGGTTAGCGTCAGGACAACTAGGGTTAGCGTTAGGACAACTAGGGTTAGCGTCAGGACAACTAGAGTTAGCGTCAGGACAACTAGGGTTAGCGTCAGGACACATAGGGTTAGCGTCAGGACAACTAGGGATAGCGTCAGGACAACTAGGGTTAGCGTCAGGACAACTAGGGTTAGAGTCAGGACAACTAGGGTTAGCGTCAGGACAAGTAGGGTTAGCGTCAGGACAAGTAGGGTTAGCGTCAGGACAAGTAGGGTTAGCAACATTATAAGTAGGGTTAGCGTCAGGACAACTAGGGTTAGCATCAGGACAACTAGGGTTAGCGTCAGGACGACTAGGGTTAGCGTCAGGACAACTAGGGTTAGCGTCAGGACAAGTAGTGTTAGCGTCAGGACAACTAGGGTTAGCGTCAGGACAACTAGGGTTAGCGTCAGGACAAGTAGGGTTAGCGTCAGGACAACTAGGGTTAGCGTCAGGACAACTAGGGTTAGCGTCAGGACAACTAGGGTTAGCGTCAGGACAAGTAGGGTTAGCGTCAGGACAACTAGGGTTAGCATCAGGACAACTAGGGTTAGCGTCAGGACAAGTAGGGTTAGCGTCAGGACAACTCGTGTTAGCGTCAGGACAAGTAGGGTTAGCGTCAGGACAACTAGGGTTAGCATCAGGACAACAAGGGTTAGCGTCAGGATAAGTAGGGGTAGCGTCAGGACAACTAGGGTTAGAGTCAGGACAAGTAGGGTTAGCGTCAGGACAACTAGGGTTAGCGTCAGGACAACTAGGGTTAGCGTCAGGACAAGTAGGGTTAGCGTCAGGACAACTAGGGTTAGCGTCAGGACAACTAGGGTTAGCGTTAGGACAACTAGGGTTAGCGTCAGGACAACTAGGGTTAGCGTCAGGACAACTAGGGTTAGCGTCTGGACACATAGGGTTAGCGTCAGGACAACTAGGGTTAGTTTCAGGACAACTAGGGTTAGCGTCAGGACAACTAGGGTTAGCGTCAGGACAACTAGGGTTAGCGTCAGGACAAGTAGGGTTAGCATCAGGACAACTAGGGTTAGCGTCAGGACAAGTAGGTTTAGCGTCAGGACAACTAGGGTTAGCGTCAGGACAACTAGGGTTAGCGTCAGGACAACTAGTGTTAGCTTCAGGACAACTAGGGTTAGCGTCAGGACAACTAGGGTTAGCGTCAGGACAACTAGGGTTAGCGTCAGGACAACTAGGGTTAGCGTCAGGACAAGTAGGGTTAGCGTCAGGACAACCAGGGTTAGCGTCAGGACAAGTAGGGTTAGCGTCAGGACATCTAGGGTTAGCGTCAGGACAACTAGGGTTAGCGTCAGGACAACTAGGGTTAGCGTCAGGACAACTAGGGTTAGCGTCAGGATAACTAGGGTTAGCATCAGGACAACTAGGGTTAGCGTCAGGACAACTAGGGTTAGCGTCAGGACAACTCGGGTTAGCGTCAGGACAAGTAGGGTTAGCGTCAGGACAACTAGGGTTAGCGTCAGGACAACTAGGGTTAGCGTCAGGATAAGTAGGGTTAGCGTCAGGACAACTAGGGTTAGCGTCAGGACAAGTAGGGTTAGCGTCAGGACAACTAGGGTTAGCGTCAGGACAACTAGGATTAGCGTCAGGACAACTAGGGTTAGCGTCAGGACAACTAGGGTTAGCGTCAGGACAACTCGTGTTAGCGTCAGGACAAGTAGGGTTAGCGTCAGGACAACTAGGGTTAGCATCAGGACAACAAGGGTTAGCGTCAGGATAAGTAGGGGTAGCGTCAGGACAACTAGGGTTAGAGTCAGGACAAGTAGGGTTAGCGTCAGGACAACTAGGGTTAGCGTCAGGACAACTAGGGTTAGCGTCAGGACAAGTAGGGTTAGCGTCAGGACAACTAGGGTTAGCGTCAGGACAACTAGGGTTAGCGTTAGGACAACTAGGGTTAGCGTCAGGACAACTAGGGTTAGCGTCAGGACAACTAGGGTTAGCGTCTGGACACATAGGGTTAGCGTCAGGACAACTAGGGTTAGTTTCAGGACAACTAGGGTTAGCGTCAGGACAACTAGGGTTAGCGTCAGGACAACTAGGGTTAGCGTCAGGACAAGTAGGGTTAGCATCAGGACAACTAGGGTTAGCGTCAGGACAAGTAGGTTTAGCGTCAGGACAACTAGGGTTAGCGTCAGGACAACTAGGGTTAGCGTCAGGACAACTAGTGTTAGCTTCAGGACAACTAGGGTTAGCGTCAGGACAACTAGGGTTAGCGTCAGGACAACTAGGGTTAGCGTCAGGACAACTAGGGTTAGCGTCAGGACAAGTAGGGTTAGCGTCAGGACAACCAGGGTTAGCGTCAGGACAAGTAGGGTTAGCGTCAGGACATCTAGGGTTAGCGTCAGGACAACTAGGGTTAGCGTCAGGACAACTAGGGTTAGCGTCAGGACAACTAGGGTTAGCGTCAGGATAACTAGGGTTAGCATCAGGACAACTAGGGTTAGCGTCAGGACAACTAGGGTTAGCGTCAGGACAACTCGGGTTAGCGTCAGGACAAGTAGGGTTAGCGTCAGGACAACTAGGGTTAGCGTCAGGACAACTAGGGTTAGCGTCAGGATAAGTAGGGTTAGCGTCAGGACAACTAGGGTTAGCGTCAGGACAAGTAGGGTTAGCGTCAGGACAACTAGGGTTAGCGTCAGGACAACTAGGATTAGCGTCAGGACAACTAGGGTTAGCGTCAGGACAACTAGGGTTAGCATCAGGACAACTAGGGTTAGCATCAGGACAACTAGGGTTAGAGTCAGGACAACTAGGGTTAGCGTCAGGACAACTAGGGTTAGCGTCAGGACAAATAGGGTTAGCGTCAGGACAACTAGGGATAGCATCAGGACAACTAGGGTTAGCGTCAGGACAAGTAGGTTTAGCGTCAGAACAAGTAGGGTTAGCGTCAGGACAAGTAGGGTTAGCGTCAGGACAAGTAGGGTTAGCGTCAGGACAACTAGGGTTAGCGTCAGGACAACTAGGGTTAGCGTCAGGACAACTAGGGTTAGCGTCAGGACAAGTTGGGTTAGCGTCAGGACAACTAGGGTTAGCGTCAGGACAACTAGGGTTAGCGTCAGGACAAGTAGGGTTAGCGTCAGGACAACTAGGGTTAGGGTCAGGACAACTAGGGTTAGCGTCAGGACAACTAGGGTTAGCGTCAGGGCAACTAGGGTTAGCGTCAGGACAAGTAGGGTTAGCGTCAGGACAACTAGGGTTAGCGTCAGGACAACAAGGGTTAGCGTCAGGATAACTAGGGTTAGCGTCAGGACAACTAGGGTTAGCGTCAGGACAAGTAGGGTTAGCGTCAGGACAACTAGGGTTAGCGTCAGGACAACTAGGGTTAGCGTCAGGACAAGTAATGTTAGCGTCAGGACAACTAGGGTTAGCGTCAGGACAACTAGGGTTAGCGTCAGGACAAGTAGGGTTAGCGTCAGGACAACTAGGGTTAGCGTCAGGAAAACTAGGGTTAGCGTCAGGACAAGTAGAGTAAGCGTCAGGACAAGTAGGGTTAGCGTCAGGACAAGTAGGGTTAGCGTCAGGACAACTAGGGTTAGCGTCAGGACAACTAGGGTTAGCGTCAGGACAACTAGGGTTAGCGTCAGGACAAGTAGGGTTAGCGTCAGGACAAGCAGGGTTAGCGTCAGGACAACTAGGGTTAGCGTCAGGACAACTAGGGTTAGCGTCAGGACAACTAGGGTTAGCGTCAGGACAACTAGGGTTAGCGTCAGGACAACTAGGGTTAGCGTCAGGACAAGTAGGGTTAGCGTCAGGACAACTAGGGTTAGCATCAGGACAACTAGGGTTAGCGTCAGGACAAGTAGGGTTAGCATCAGGACAACTAGGGTTAGCGTCAGGACAACTAGGGTTAGCGTCAGGACAACTAGGGTTAGCGTCAGGACAACTAGGGTTAGCATCAGGACAACTAGGGTTAGCATCAGGACAACTAGGGTTAGCGTCAGGACAACTAGGGTTAGCGTCAGGACAACTAGGGTTAGCGTCAGGACAACTCGTGTTAGCGTCAGGACCACTAGGGTTAGCGTCAGGACAACTAGGGTTAGCGTCAGGACAACTAGGGTTAGCGTCAGGACAACTAGGGTTAGCGTCAGGATAACTAGGGTTAGCGTCAGGACAACTAGGGTTAGCGTCAGGACAACTAGGGTTAGCGTCAGGACAACTCGTGTTAGCGTCAGGACAAGTAGGGTTAGCGTCAGGACAACTAGGGTTAGCGTCAGGACAACAAGGGTTAGCGTCAGGATAAGTAGGGTTAGCGTCAGGACAACTAGGGTTAGAGTCAGGACAAGTAGGGTTAGCGTCAGGACAACTAGGGTTAGCGTTAGGACAACTAGGGTTAGCGTCAGGACAACTAGAGTTAGCGTCAGGACAACTAGGGTTAGCGTCAGGACACATAGGGTTAGCGTCAGGACAACTAGGGATAGCGTCAGGACAACTAGGGTTAGCGTCAGGACAACTAGGGTTAGAGTCAGGACAACTAGGGTTAGCGTCAGGACAAGTAGGGTTAGCGTCAGGACAAGTAGGGTTAGCGTCAGGACAAGTAGGGTTAGCAACATTATAAGTAGGGTTAGCGTCAGGACAACTAGGGTTAGCATCAGGACAACTAGGGTTAGCGTCAGGACGACTAGGGTTAGCGTCAGGACAACTAGGGTTAGCGTCAGGACAACTAGGGTTAGCGTCAGGACAAGTAGTGTTAGCGTCAGGACAACTAGGGTTAGCGTCAGGACAACTAGGGTTAGCGTCAGGACAAGTAGGGTTAGCGTCAGGACAACTAGGGTTAGCGTCAGGACAACTAGGGTTAGCGTCAGGACAACTAGGGTTAGCGTCAGGACAAGTAGGGTTAGCGTCAGGACAACTAGGGTTAGCATCAGGACAACTAGGGTTAGCGTCAGGACAAGTAGGGTTAGCGTCAGGACAACTCGTGTTAGCGTCAGGACAAGTAGGGTTAGCGTCAGGACAACTAGGGTTAGCATCAGGACAACAAGGGTTAGCGTCAGGATAAGTAGGGGTAGCGTCAGGACAACTAGGGTTAGAGTCAGGACAAGTAGGGTTAGCGTCAGGACAACTAGGGTTAGCGTCAGGACAACTAGGGTTAGCGTCAGGACAAGTAGGGTTAGCGTCAGGACAACTAGGGTTAGCGTCAGGACAACTAGGGTTAGCGTTAGGACAACTAGGGTTAGCGTCAGGACAACTAGGGTTAGCGTCAGGACAACTAGGGTTAGCGTCTGGACACATAGGGTTAGCGTCAGGACAACTAGGGTTAGTTTCAGGACAACTAGGGTTAGCGTCAGGACAACTAGGGTTAGCGTCAGGACAACTAGGGTTAGCGTCAGGACAAGTAGGGTTAGCATCAGGACAACTAGGGTTAGCGTCAGGACAAGTAGGTTTAGCGTCAGGACAACTAGGGTTAGCGTCAGGACAACTAGGGTTAGCGTCAGGACAACTAGTGTTAGCTTCAGGACAACTAGGGTTAGCGTCAGGACAACTAGGGTTAGCGTCAGGACAACTAGGGTTAGCGTCAGGACAACTAGGGTTAGCGTCAGGACAAGTAGGGTTAGCGTCAGGACAACCAGGGTTAGCGTCAGGACAAGTAGGGTTAGCGTCAGGACATCTAGGGTTAGCGTCAGGACAACTAGGGTTAGCGTCAGGACAACTAGGGTTAGCGTCAGGACAACTAGGGTTAGCGTCAGGATAACTAGGGTTAGCATCAGGACAACTAGGGTTAGCGTCAGGACAACTAGGGTTAGCGTCAGGACAACTCGGGTTAGCGTCAGGACAAGTAGGGTTAGCGTCAGGACAACTAGGGTTAGCGTCAGGACAACTAGGGTTAGCGTCAGGATAAGTAGGGTTAGCGTCAGGACAACTAGGGTTAGCGTCAGGACAAGTAGGGTTAGCGTCAGGACAACTAGGGTTAGCGTCAGGACAACTAGGATTAGCGTCAGGACAACTAGGGTTAGCGTCAGGACAACTAGGGTTAGCATCAGGACAACTAGGGTTAGCATCAGGACAACTAGGGTTAGAGTCAGGACAACTAGGGTTAGCGTCAGGACAACTAGGGTTAGCGTCAGGACAAATAGGGTTAGCGTCAGGACAACTAGGGTTAGCATCAGGACAACTAGGGTTAGCGTCAGGACAAGTAGGTTTAGCGTCAGAACAAGTAGGGTTAGCGTCAGGACAAGTAGGGTTAGCGTCAGGACAAGTAGGGTTAGCGTCAGGACAACTACGGTTAGCGTCAGGACAACTAGGGTTAGCGTCAGGACAACTAGGGTTAGCGTCAGGACAAGTTGGGTTAGCGTCAGGACAACTAGGGTTAGCGTCAGGACAACTAGGGTTAGCGTCAGGACAAGTAGGGTTAGCGTCAGGACAACTAGGGTTAGGGTCAGGACAACTAGGGTTAGCGTCAGGACAACTAGGGTTAGCGTCAGGGCAACTAGGGTTAGCGTCAGGACAAGTAGGGTTAGCGTCAGGACAACTAGGGTTAGCGTCAGGACAACAAGGGTTAGCGTCAGGATAACTAGGGTTAGCGTCAGGACAACTAGGGTTAGCGTCAGGACAAGTAGGGTTAGCGTCAGGACAACTAGGGTTAGCGTCAGGACAACTAGGGTTAGCGTCAGGACAAGTAATGTTAGCGTCAGGACAACTAGGGTTAGCGTCAGGACAACTAGGGTTAGCGTCAGGACAAGTAGGGTTAGCGTCAGGACAACTAGGGTTAGCGTCAGGAAAACTAGGGTTAGCGTCAGGACAAGTAGAGTAAGCGTCAGGACAAGTAGGGTTAGCGTCAGGACAAGTAGGGTTAGCGTCAGGACAACTAGGGTTAGCGTCAGGACAACTAGGGTTAGCGTCAGGACAACTAGGGTTAGCGTCAGGACAAGTAGGGTTAGCGTCAGGACAAGCAGGGTTAGCGTCAGGACAACTAGGGTTAGCGTCAGGACAACTAGGGTTAGCGTCAGGACAACTAGGGTTAGCGTCAGGACAACTAGGGTTAGCGTCAGGACAACTAGGGTTAGCGTCAGGACAAGTAGGGTTAGCGTCAGGACAACTAGGGTTAGCATCAGGACAACTAGGGTTAGCGTCAGGACAAGTAGGGTTAGCATCAGGACAACTAGGGTTAGCGTCAGGACAACTAGGGTTAGCGTCAGGACAACTAGGGTTAGCGTCAGGACAACTAGGGTTAGCATCAGGACAACTAGGGTTAGCATCAGGACAACTAGGGTTAGCGTCAGGACAACTAGGGTTAGCGTCAGGACAACTAGGGTTAGCGTCAGGACAACTCGTGTTAGCGTCAGGACCACTAGGGTTAGCGTCAGGACAACTAGGGTTAGCGTCAGGACAACTAGGGTTAGCGTCAGGACAACTAGGGTTAGCGTCAGGATAACTAGGGTTAGCGTCAGGACAACTAGGGTTAGCGTCAGGACAACTAGGGTTAGCGTCAGGACAACTCGTGTTAGCGTCAGGACAAGTAGGGTTAGCGTCAGGACAACTAGGGTTAGCGTCAGGACAACAAGGGTTAGCGTCAGGATAAGTAGGGTTAGCGTCAGGACAACTAGGGTTAGAGTCAGGACAAGTAGGGTTAGCGTCAGGACAACTAGGGTTAGCGTTAGGACAACTAGGGTTAGCGTCAGGACAACTAGAGTTAGCGTCAGGACAACTAGGGTTAGCGTCAGGACACATAGGGTTAGCGTCAGGACAACTAGGGATAGCGTCAGGACAACTAGGGTTAGCGTCAGGACAACTAGGGTTAGAGTCAGGACAACTAGGGTTAGCGTCAGGACAAGTAGGGTTAGCGTCAGGACAAGTAGGGTTAGCGTCAGGACAAGTAGGGTTAGCAACATTATAAGTAGGGTTAGCGTCAGGACAACTAGGGTTAGCATCAGGACAACTAGGGTTAGCGTCAGGACGACTAGGGTTAGCGTCAGGACAACTAGGGTTAGCGTCAGGACAAGTAGTGTTAGCGTCAGGACAACTAGGGTTAGCGTCAGGACAACTAGGGTTAGCGTCAGGACAAGTAGGGTTAGCGTCAGGACAACTAGGGTTAGCGTCAGGACAACTAGGGTTAGCGTCAGGACAACTAGGGTTAGCGTCAGGACAAGTAGGGTTAGCGTCAGGACAACTAGGGTTAGCATCAGGACAACTAGGGTTAGCGTCAGGACAAGTAGGGTTAGCGTCAGGACAACTCGTGTTAGCGTCAGGACAAGTAGGGTTAGCGTCAGGACAACTAGGGTTAGCATCAGGACAACAAGGGTTAGCGTCAGGATAAGTAGGGGTAGCGTCAGGACAACTAGGGTTAGAGTCAGGACAAGTAGGGTTAGCGTCAGGACAACTAGGGTTAGCGTCAGGACAACTAGGGTTAGCGTCAGGACAAGTAGGGTTAGCGTCAGGACAACTAGGGTTAGCGTCAGGACAACTAGGGTTAGCGTTAGGACAACTAGGGTTAGCGTCAGGACAACTAGGGTTAGCGTCAGGACAACTAGGGTTAGCGTCTGGACACATAGGGTTAGCGTCAGGACAACTAGGGTTAGTTTCAGGACAACTAGGGTTAGCGTCAGGACAACTAGGGTTAGCGTCAGGACAACTAGGGTTAGCGTCAGGACAAGTAGGGTTAGCATCAGGACAACTAGGGTTAGCGTCAGGACAAGTAGGTTTAGCGTCAGGACAACTAGGGTTAGCGTCAGGAGAACTAGGGTTAGCGTCAGGACAACTAGTTTTAGCTTCAGGACAACTAGGGTTAGCGTCAGGACAACTAGGGTTAGCGTCAGGACAACTAGGGTTAGCGTCAGGACAACTAGGGTTAGCGTCAGGACAAGTAGGGTTAGCGTCAGGACAACCAGGGTTAGCGTCAGGACAAGTAGGGTTAGCGTCAGGACATCTAGGGTTAGCGTCAGGACAACTAGGGTTAGCGTCAGGACAACTAGGGTTAGCGTCAGGACAACTAGGGTTAGCGTCAGGATAACTAGGGTTAGCATCAGGACAACTAGGGTTAGCGTCAGGACAACTAGGGTTAGCGTCAGGACAACTCGGGTTAGCGTCAGGACAAGTAGGGTTAGCGTCAGGACAACTAGGGTTAGCGTCAGGACAACTAGGGTTAGCGTCAGGATAAGTAGGGTTAGCGTCAGGACAACTAGGGTTAGCGTCAGGACAAGTAGGGTTAGCGTCAGGACAACTAGGGTTAGCGTCAGGACAACTAGGATTAGCGTCAGGACAACTAGGGTTAGCGTCAGGACAACTAGTGTTAGCATCAGGACAACTAGGGTTAGCATCAGGACAACTAGGGTTAGAGTCAGGACAACTAGGGTTAGCGTCAGGACAACTAGGGTTAGCGTCAGGACAAATAGGGTTAGCGTCAGGACAACTAGGGTTAGCATCAGGACAACTAGGGTTAGCGTCAGGACAAGTAGGTTTAGCGTCAGAACAAGTAGGGTTAGCGTCAGGACAAGTAGGGTTAGCGTCAGGACAAGTAGGGTTAGCGTCAGGACAACTACGGTTAGCGTCAGGACAACTAGGGTTAGCGTCAGGACAACTAGGGTTAGCGTCAGGACAAGTTGGGTTAGCGTCAGGACAACTAGGGTTAGCGTCAGGACAACTAGGGTTAGCGTCAGGACAAGTAGGGTTAGCGTCAGGACAACTAGGGTTAGGGTCAGGACAACTAGGGTTAGCGTCAGGACAACTAGGGTTAGCGTCAGGGCAACTAGGGTTAGCGTCAGGACAAGTAGGGTTAGCGTCAGGACAACTAGGGTTAGCGTCAGGACAACAAGGGTTAGCGTCAGGATAACTAGGGTTAGCGTCAGGACAACTAGGGTTAGCGTCAGGACAAGTAGGGTTAGCGTCAGGACAACTAGGGTTAGCGTCAGGACAACTAGGGTTAGCGTCAGGACAAGTAATGTTAGCGTCAGGACAACTAGGGTTAGCGTCAGGACAACTAGGGTTAGCGTCAGGACAAGTAGGGTTAGCGTCAGGACAACTAGGGTTAGCGTCAGGAAAACTAGGGTTAGCGTCAGGACAAGTAGAGTAAGCGTCAGGACAAGTAGGGTTAGCGTCAGGACAAGTAGGGTTAGCGTCAGGACAACTAGGGTTAGCGTCAGGACAACTAGGGTTAGCGTCAGGACAACTAGGGTTAGCATCAGGACAACTAGGGTTAGCATCAGGACAACTAGGGTTAGCGTCAGGACAACTAGGGTTAGCGTCAGGACAACTAGGGTTAGCGTCAGGACAAGTAGGGTTAGCGTCAGGACAAGTAGGGTTAGCGTCAGGACAAGTAGGGTTAGCTTCAGGACAAGTAGGGTTAGCGTCAGGACAACTAGGGTTAGCGTCAGGGCAACTAGGGTTAGCGTCAGGACAACTAGGGTTAGCGTCAGGACAACTAGGGTTAGCGTCAGGACAGCTAGGGTTAGCGTCAGGACAACTAGGGTTAGCGTCAGGACAACTAGGGTTAGCGTCAGGACAACTAGGGTTAGCGTCAGGACAAGTAGGGTTAGCGTCAGGACAACTAGGGTTAGCGTCAGGACAAGTAGGGTTAGCGTCAGGACAACTAGGGTTAGCGTCAGGACAACTAGGGTTAGCGTCAGGACAACTAGGGTTAGCTTCAGGACAACTAGGGTTAGCATCAGGACAAGTAGGGTTAGCGTCAGGACAACTAGGGTTAGCGTCAGGACAACTAGGGTTAGCGTCAGGACAAGTAGGGTTAGCGTCAGGACAACTAGGGTTAGCATCAGGACAAGTAGGGTTAGCATCAGGACAAGTAGGGTTAGCGTCAGGACAACTAGGGTTAGCGTCAGGTCAACTAGGGTTAGCGTCAGGACAACTAGGGTTAGCGTCAGGACAACTAGGGTTAGCATCAGGACAACTAGGGTTAGAGTCAGGACAACTAGGGTTACCATCAGGACAACTAGGGTTAGCGTCAGGACAACTAGGGTTAGCGTCAGGACAACTAGGGTTAGCGTCAGGACAACTAGGGTTAGCGTCAGGAAAAGTAGGGTTAGCGTCAGGACAAGCAGGGTTAGCGTCAGGACAAGTAGGGTTAGCGTCAGGACAACTAGGGTTAGCGTCAGGACAAGTAGGGTTAGCGTCAGGACAACTAGGGTTAGCGTCAGGACAACTAGGGTTAGCGTCAGGACAAGTAGGGTTAGGGCAGGACAACTAGAGTTAGCATCAGGACAACTAGGGTTAGCGTCAGGACAACTAGGGTTAGCGTCAGGACAAGTAGGGTTAGCGTCAGGACAAGTAGGGTTAGCGTCAGGACAACTAGGGTTAGCATCAGGACAAGTAGGGTTAGCGTCAGGACAACTAGGGTTAGCGTCAGGACAAATAGGGTTAGCCTCAGGACAACTAGGGTTAGCGTCAGGACAACTAGGGTTAGCGTCAGGACAAGTAGGGTTAGCGTCAGGACAAGTAGGGTTAGCGTCAGGACAACTAGGGTTAGCGTCAGGACAACTAGGGTTAGCGTCAGGACAAGTAGGGTTAGCGTCAGGACAAGTAGGGTTAGCGTCAGGACAACTAGGGTTAGCGTCATGACAACTAGGGTTAGCGTCAGGACAACTAGGGTTAGCGTCAGGACAAGTAGGGTTAGCGTCAGGACAAGTAGGGTTAGCGTCAGGACAACTAGGGTTAGCGTCAGGACAACTAGGGTTAGCGTCAGGACAACTAAGGTTAGCGTCAGGACAACTAGGGTTAGCGTCAGGACAACTAGGGTTAGCGTCAGGACAAGTAGGGTTAGCGTCAGGACAACTAAGGTTAGCGTCAGGACAACTAGGGTTAGCGTCAGGACAACTAGGGTTAGCGTCAGGACAACTAGGGTTAGCGTCAGGACAACTAGGGTTAGAGTCAGGACAACTAGGGTTAAAGTCAGGACAACTAGGGTTAGCGTCAGGACAACTAGGGTTAGCGTCAGGACAACTAGGGTTAGCGTCAGGACAACTAGGTTTA
>NW_027369858.1:0-39884 GCF_046119375.1 Phyllobates terribilis
AACCTGTAAAAGGATTAGTGCAAATAGCTAACCTGTAGCTCTGATACCAATTGTTGGTTATAACACGTTACCAAAGTAGAAAACACGTGTTTTGATCAGCTATTGTTCTCTGTCACTAAGGTTCATTAAGCCTTAGTTGCGCTTAACAAGGATTCAATTGCGCTTTGAATGCTTGGCTTGCGCTTAACCTATGATGAACTATTAGTAATGAATTTACTAAAGTCCTTAAGTGCGGAAGAGGTTAGACAGACAATAAAGCGCGCTTTAAGTTGTTAAAGCGCACCTATATTTGCACACACAAGAATTTCCAAACGGTGAGAACCCTAAGTCACTACCTGACTCGGGATAAAACTCACCACTACACTTGTATTGATTAAGAAGTGATTACAATCTCTCGCTTCAACACGAGAAGCTCACTCGTAAGCACTCTCTCTACAATACTCTCAGTTCAGCTCTGAAGAACAAAGGCACTCTCAACACTCTCTGATTACAAACGAAATATCTCTTAAGCTCTCTCTAGCTTCCTATATTCCCTACGTTTGCAACACCTAGAGTGAATGAAATAGTACTCTATTTATACACAAGTCTTAAGCTAAAACCTATAACTCAACCGTGTAACAAACAAAGACTAAACACAATGCCACCTCATCAATCCGTGTGCCTTGATCATTTCACCAGAATTAATCAACGGCTTGGAGTGAATTGGTTTTGTTCTTCATGTGTTGATCCACGCCACATAAGCAATCCGTGTGCTTCAAGCTCTAACAAACTCTTACCACGCTGGCGATCCCTGGAGTAGCGTCCCAAAGAGTGTGAAGTTCTTCTCGCACCTTCCTGTGCACGCACTTGCACTCTCCCGCTTTACCAGCCTTCGTAGCGTGCAGATTTGTTCTCCTGCGCTCCGGCGCACCCTAAGCTTCAGTGGAACCTCGTGGTCAACTTTCTTCGACTTCATTCAAGCGCGTCTCTACGCCCTCGAAGCTCGATCACTCTTACTTCTTGGTCTTGAATGGATTTATTAAACACCGTTTGCGAAACTTACTTTCTCCGCTTGGTGTTAAGCGCGACTGTGACCAGTCAAGCGCATCTCTAAGTGACTTAAGCGCATCCTTACAAATATGGCAATGACCTGGAAGGCTTAAAAACACTAAGAGATTAAACATATTAGTTTGTTATCATCAAAACACAGAGAAATAGATTAAGCTTTAACAAGATGATTAAATCTCAACTAACACAGTTTCCGAAATGTTGATCCATATTCGTTAAATCCGAGTGTGATAGTTGCGTTAGTTAGAACTTGGAGTATTCAGACTTCAAAAGAGAAGACAAGACGTGTTAAACCTAGTGTTAGGATGGAAGAAACCAAGAGTGGTACCTTTAAACTAACTATTGATGCCTCAATCAGGTCATCAGGTCATTGTGGATCGGTATTATTATACGAGACAAGTGGGGAAAACTATAACGACAAAGAGGGACACTACCAGGATGACCTTAGCCTTGTGGGCGGAACCTAATGCTTTCTTATGGGGTGTTGTGTGCAATGCGTCACAATATTAGACGTATTATAATTGAGGGGACAATCTTCTGGTTGTTAATAATTTGCAGGGAAAACGGGACATACACATGATAGTCGAGGAAGTAAAGAGTCTACTCTAGAAAATTCAGGAAGTTCAGATTAATCTACATGAAAGCAAATCAAGCAGCGAATTCTTTAACTAAGAATAACTTGTGACACTCATTAATTATAGTGGACTGCTACACAGAACCTTTATCCTTTGTTGAAAAATTATTCATAAATTAGGTTGATCCTTTCCTCGAAAGACAACCTATCTTAAAACATGTGAATAATAATAATAATAATAATAATATGCACACTTAATAAGAGTTTACGAAATATGAGGGAGGTTCTTGTGAGTAGAGTGCTTATAATGAGTAGGTGAGTACATGTCTGAACCGTCGGATTGAAATGATCAACGGTTCAGAAAATTACACAAGAAAAAAGAAAAATTAATAGGAAGTTTTACTAGGGCGTGCTGGTTTTAAAAATCTCGGTGGTAATTTTGTAATTATATAAAATTTGAGGTACTTAGACGAAATTGACCCTGACATTAAAACACGCTGAATCTCGGGTTGACCACCCTCATTCGATCCCTTTCCTCCATCTATGGAGAGTCATCAGCACTCTTGAAGCCGACGATCGTCTTCAAACTTGGCCTCTCGATCATCGACGACTCCTACGCCCTCTGTCATCCCCCGCCTTCGTCTTCGGCCTCAGAATCGTTGGCGTCCTTTTCGCCCCCAATTTCATCTCGAGCTACGATCGTGCCTAGTTCATCTCAATCAACAGAGGAAGAGCTTCTGACTTGCTTCGTCCCTAGATTCATTTCGAGCAGCGAGTGACGGTGAGTCCAGCGACGAATATAGCAGGAACACAAATTCAGCGAAATCGATTGAGAAACACAAGAAGGTAAATCAGCAAAAGTGAGAAACGCACTCGGCGAGATCCTAACTGCTTGTCCATTTATTTTTTCCTATTAGGTCATCCATTGAATTTCATAATTCGTCAACGAAATTCCAGATTCCTCATATGTCTATTACTTTTGCTTGTTCTGAATTAGTCTTCAAGCAGATGGGAAACCTGAGACTTGTGTGTGTTGGGGCTTTGATTCTTCGTTGGTTGATTCCCTTGATCACTTCATTTGAATTAGAAGAAGCGATTATGTTAACTGATGTTTCACTTACACCTAAATACGACATGATTGAAGAGGCAGAGAGAGCTTGTGAGGGAGTTATATCTCTCTTTTACTAACGGGGATTGGAATCAGGAAATTAGTACGACTCGTCCATTGGTGCCTTTTGTGGATGCGGTTAGTTTTAACAAGTCTACAGTCTACACCACCTTTTATGCTTAGCACATTCAGTATCACTGATGTTAAGTATGCACATCGGTCAACGAACGCAGTTAGGGTGAATGGGGTGTTGAATTTGGTCATTACTAGGAACAGTCCATTGCTTGAAATCTCAAACTAGACAAGTTCCAGTCAGTTTGGAATGTGGAAGGGTCATACCCAAATTTCTGTTTTCTTCCAAGGAGTGTATACAGAGTCAGAAGAAAATGGTGGTGAAAGAGTGATGTGCTTGTTGGGGTGAATGGGGTGTTGAAGTTGGGGAGTGCCATGTTGTCCTCCCGCCAGTCTCATTCCGCTGATCTGTGGGGGCATATAAAGTCATCTTATCCAATGTATTACTATCCGTGTATGTCTGTATATTCATGTTCATGAAGATTTGGGCATGTATACTATAGATTACCATTCATTTCTGGAATATTTCAGATCAGTATTGTGAGTGTAGTAGTTGTTTTTTGTGCATACATGAATCAGCTGCATTGGTGAGATACATGATTACAGGGAACTTCCTTGTCTGCCTGCTGTTTCGGTTCCTGTAAGTGAGATCTCAAACTCCGTTCCTCTCTTTGTTTGTTCGTTGAGTACTGTATTAATGCACAACTTGGTTACGACAAAGATGGGCTCCCCATTGGGCTTCAGCTTATAGGAAAGCCGGCCTCTGAAGCCACCCTACTGCAAGCGGCTTTCGCTGTGCAGGTAATGACAAATTTCAACATAAAATTTATGCATCGGAATTTGTTTACTGTTTCTGTGTATCTGGGAGTGCAAGAAGCATTAGGTTAGGTGTTCTATGGCTTGGTTGATTAGAGTGGACAAATATATGGCTGGCTGGCACTGGGTTCTCAGCTGGCGTTTAGATGCTAAGAACTACGAAACAGATGAGGAGTTGAAAAAGATTCGTGAAGAATGTGGATACTCCTACATGGTTTGCTACATTTTTATACTTACACATTTTGAAGAGAGATAAATACAATAGCAAAAAGCAGTACTTTTTTGTTCCTTGTTGCTGACAGAAGTTTCTTCTTCAATGACAGTAACCTTGACATTCATTTTGATGCTCTCTGTTGTGTATGTCCGCATATTCAAATGGTTTGATGCTCTCTGTTGTCTTAATGGTAAGTTATACTAATTAATTGTGAAGTCAGATTTGTTTTTTCTTGGTCCATAGATTACAGCTTTAACAAAAGAGTAATCTTGACATTTATTTTTTGTCTGTAAACTGCAGAAGCAAAAAAGTGGAAAAGGAAGATGCAAAGCCTAATGGTAAACACTTCAGGCCTGAGACATGTATAATATAGTGTGATGATCTATGATTTATGTACTTAGCATGCTATTTATCTTGTCAACTCAATTTCAAGTTCTCAATACTGGATTTTATCTTCTTAGAATAGAACTTATACGTGAATCTTTTTTCATTTTAAACAACTTGGACTGTTTTATCAGGATTGAGTTCAGGACCTAGCACTGTGTACATGAAAAACTTGTGTAAGGGTGACGTCAACTTCACCATATGTGGATCCTGCATTGATAAGGTAGCAGACATCATCCTGTCCAACTAAACTCTCGTCAAAGGCGGCATCATATGGTTTTAGCAGTGCACCATCCGCTACTCAAGTGCCTCCATGGTTGGAATCAAGGCCACCTCCAACATAGCTGGTGCATACAAGCTTGCTTCAGTATTCGATTACACCATCAACAGGTTGATAAGGATGCTTGCTTCAATATACCTGACCTGTAATGGGCTTTACTTTCCAAAATTCACTTGTTTGATAAATTAGATTGGCTTTTAATTATAGGATATATTTCGGTGTGTGGACTAAAAGTAGCGGAGGAACTTATAACAAATATTGGCATTGCTAGGACAACAACAAAAGCGCATTACACTGTTACAAAACAAAAAGTGAGCTTGGAGAGTCTAACTAATAATTGAGAGTATACATTAGTTCTTGTCTTTATGCAAGTGGATTCATAAGCTTGTACATTTGTATTGAATATTTATAATTTTTTTGTAATAAAATTTATATTGCAAATTCATAAGCCTTTTCATTTTAGTCCATGGTTCATAATTTTTTTATTGAAGGTTCATAAATTTGTAAATGCCGGTTCATAAATTTGTATTGAAGGTTTGTTTCTGTAATAAATTTATAATGCAGATTCATAAGTTTTTTCATTTCAGTTCATGGTTCATAAATTTATATTAAAGGTTCATAAATTTGTATTGGTGGTACATGAATTTCTATTAAAGGTTCATCAATTTATATTGAAGGTTCGTAAAATTTATATAACCCGTCTTTTCATATTTATGAAATTTAGTGATGGATTGCATAAATCTGCCGCTAAACTAAATGATGTGTTGGACGGCTCCGTTGCTAATTTCTTCGAAAATCTCGGTAAAAAAAAGTTGAAAATCGACGGTTTTATGTGTTGTCCGGACTTTAAAGTGATATTTGGAGGGGAAAATGTCCGTTTTTTGAGAAAAGGAAACGGGCAGCCCCTTCGGAGCTAGAGTCGTATAGCTCTTTCAGAGAGCTTTCTTTCCATATATTATACGCCCGATTCCGACAATCGGTGTGAGAGTTATGCTCGTTTGAACGCAAGGTACGCGTAAAGTCCAGCTACATATACGCAGATTATGTGCTTTCTGCTATCCTAGGCATACCCGAAAGATGCTCATATCGTGTTTCGGACCGAGACCTTCGAAATGACTACTCATAATACTTAAATGGATAATCGAATCAAAAGTTATGCCATAAATCTAAGAATCTATTGAAGGTTCATAAATTTGTATTGAAAGGTTCATGAATTTGTATTGAAGTTTCTTAAATTTTCTGCAATAAAATTTATACAGCAGATTCATAAGATTTTTCATTTCAGTACATGGTTCATAAATTTATATTAAAAGTTCATAAATTTGTACTGAAAGTTCATAAATTTGTATTAAAGGTTCGTAAATTTGGATTGAAGGTTCGTAAATTTTCTGTAATAAAATTCATTAATCTAAAATTCTATTATGAAAAATTATAAATCTAAATTTCTTTAATAAAATCATGAATTTATATTAAAGTTTCATGAATTTGTATTGATGGTTCATAAATTTGTATTGAAAGAATCATAAATTTGTATTGAAAGTTCATAAATTTGTACTGAAGGTTCATAAATTTGTATTAAAGATTCGTATATTTGTATTGAAGGTTCGTAAATTTTCTGTAATAAAATTCATTAATCTAAAATTCTATTATGAAAAATGATAAATCTAGATGAAAAATTATAAATCTAAATTTCTTTAATAAAATCATGAATTTATATTGAAGTTTTATAAATTTGTATTGATGGTTCACAAATTTGTATTGAAGGTTCATAAATTTGTATTGAAGGTTCATAAATTTTTTGTAATTAAATTTATACTGCGGATTCATAAGTTTTTTCATTTCAGCTCATGGTTTATAAATTTATATTGAAGGTTCATAAATTTGTATCGAAGGTTCGTAAATTTGGATTGAAGGTTCGTAAATTTTCTGTAATAAAATTCATTAATCTTAAATTCTATTATGAAAAATTATAAATTTAGATGAAAAATTATAAATCTAAAATTCTTTGGTAAAATCATAAATTTATATTGAACTTTCATAAATTTGTATTAATGGTTCATAAATTGTACTGAAGGTTCATAAATTTGTATTGATGGTTCATAAATTGTATTGAAGGTTCGTAAATTTGTAATGAAGGTTCATAAATTTGTATTGAAGGTTCGTAAATTTTTTGTAATAAAATTTATAACTGTGGATTAATAAGCTTTTTCATTTCAGTACATGGTTCGTAAATTTATATTGAAGGTTCATAAATTTGTATTGAAAGGTTCGTAAATTTGGATTAAAGGTTCATAAATATTTTGTAATAAAATTCATTAATCTAAAATTCTATTACGACATTTTTAAATCTAGATGAAAAAATATAAATCTAAAATTCTGTAATAAAATTATATTGATAGTACATAAACTTTCTTTACAGCATAAACTTTATATTGATAGTACATAAACTTTCTTTACGACATTTTTTAAAATGTTCATAAATTTATATTGATAGTACATAAACTTTCCTTAAAAAAATTCATTGGAGGTTCAAGTCTTTTTTGCTCGTGATTTTTTTTGAACGTTTATGATATTTTTTCAAGGTCCATGAATTTTCTATTGTATTATTATGAGTTTTTTTATAGCATCACTCACCTATTTATAAATTCATGATATTTTACAACTTTTTTAGAATTTTTCTTATGCATTACGAGCTTTAAATTTTAGATTCATAAATCTTATATTGACAGTTCATAAATATATATTGAAGGTTCATAAATTTTATTTTGGCGGTTCACGAATTCTATTAGAGATTCACGTCTTTTCAAGCTCATGAATTTTCTTTTGGATATCCATAATATCTTTGTTCACGTTCGTTTTTTTTCCCCACAAAATATACAACTCAAACACATTAAACTGCCGATTACTACCAACCTAAACCACCAATGATAAAACATACATTCATCAGTTTCCAAGATCAATCTTGGGGTACTTAAGGATGTTAGCCCTCCTAATGTATCAAGAATGATGTTAGTCTAGGTTTACTAGATGACATTAGAACTACATTAGCAGACTGCAGGCATGAAACAAATTAGCTTAAGAAGGATTAGAATATTGTCCTTCCTTCTCCACCACCCCAATACTTCATCTCCACATGCAGCATTGTTCCTTCAAACACATACATGTGTTTCTAAGATGAAGCCCCTTAGAAGAAATTGCTCAACAAAGTGAGGGCATTTTTTCTTCTTCTATAGTCACAATCCAATGCACCAACACATGTAACATTTTTCTTCTATAGTAAGGTAAAAAACACCAGCAAGTAACCTGCGCCAACACATGTAACATTTTTCCTAGTATAAGAAGGTAAAAACACCAACAAGTAACCAGCTAATCAACAAGTCATCGATGCAGTCCATAATGTGCTAAAAAGAAACAGCAGATAAAATGATGCTAGAACTAAGCAAATAAAATTTAACTATCATTAAGTTGTTGCCACTTACAGTATCCATAGGCAAGCAGAGCAACATAACAGTGATTCCAGCTGCAACCCCTGCTACGAATCTCTCAATATTGGAAGTTTCCTCCTTTCCAGACAGCTTCAGCAGCTGACTTCTGTAGATATCATATGCATAGAAATAATTGACAAGGCTTAGGGTAAAACTATGTTTGAGTTGAAAATGTCTCTGTACAAACTTGGAAGAAGGATGTTGCAATGATGATGTCTGTGGGTTCTTTGAATCTCATGGGAAGTAGAGCTGTGATTTTATCTACTTGTTGGTTAAATGTAGTTGTAATTTAAGGATCAAGCTGGGATATCACAAGGATGAGTTTGATATTGTACTTACTTGATAACCAAGAATGGGAGTTTTGGGTGATAAACAAGCTTGATTGGCATCCTCTCTTGAGTGTCAGAAGAGCTCAAGTTGAAAAATATTTGTTTCAAATGGGAGATTGCTATCACAGACAGTACTACAACAGTTTTTGTGATCAGCGTCTACGAAAATAAATTGTTTTGGTGAGCTGTAAACATTTTCCTTAGTGATAAACGGTCCTTATGAAAAATAGAATTGAAAATACTACAAGACATACATCTATTAAGCCTATGATTTTAACTGACATGTTTCCTCTGGAAAAAAAACTGACAACTAATATCTGTAACATTTTGAGGCTAGGTTTAAAAAATATATATCCTTGACACTTCAAAGATGTTATCAAGTGTTGATCCGCAGTAAGGATTTTATTAGGTCGCTATCAAAGTAAACATCTTCTTACCTTTCTGTTCTTTTCTTCACATTTCTAGAGCCATTGATTTAGCTTATGGATTGCTCGGTGCAACTCATAGATATTGATTTTTTATGTGTTTGTCTTTCACTGTGTGTGCAGCTCTTCAATTGTCTGTCCAGGATAGTGCAAAAGATTTATCAAGTGATACAGATTTGAACAATTTGTTGGCTAATTAATCCTTTGTGACCTCAGTTCTTGCCTCGGTACTACACTGTTTAAATCTCAGTACTAATCAAAATCACGAAATACTGATCAAATTAAAAATGCCAAATTTCAGAAATTCGAAGGAAACAAAGTTGTACCTTGTTGGAGGACATCCATCTTCTGAAATGCCGCAGAACGAGCAATATTGAGGAAGGCAATTCTATAGTTTCAATAAACCTAACCCTAATGTTTGTGTGGAACGATTCAATCGATAACCAATATATAAAGAGGGATGGGCTTCCGCAGGGTGGTGCAGATTCCGTCGATGGTGTCAGAAACTGTGGCGTTGTAGGTGGCAGGAGGTTCAGTTGAAACACTCGTTCTCCTGGAAGGTAGGTCGCTCTCCACCAACGGAAAAGAGAGAGTGGAAGATTGAATGGTAAAGAGGCAACATAGAAATTGAGGAAGGGGGATTCCATCGAAAGAGGATGAGATGACGCAGACATCGAGAAGGCGGAGAGGACGCAGGCGAAATTTTGAGGAGAAGACATCGCAACAGAGACAACGGGTGAGGGAGGAATGAGGAAATAGAAGGGGTAAAGTCCATAATACCCTTTATTTTTAATTACAACTGGTGAAGGAGTGTGCGATCCGAGCCGTTGGATGGAAATCGATCAACGGCTAAGACTTGTACTCATATACTCACATTAATACTTGTACTCATTTTGATCCTCTCCCTACGAAATATATACACTTTATCTAAAACTTTATAGGGATCAATTTTATAAATTTTGCCTACTAAATAAAAACTAGGTGGTACGTAAAATTAAGCGTCCAGAACATCAAATTGTGAGGAGTTGCTGCCAAAATCATCTTTCAATTCTTCTTCTCCACTGCGCCCTTCCTCCCTCGTCTTCCATTCTGGATTTGCTCTGCCCCAATTTCATTTCGCGCTATCCCCCGTCTCTCTCTTTCCCAGCCCATTAACGCCTTCTTCATTCTCCTTGACTGATTCTCTGCTATCAATTTGGAGATTGTTCGATTGCTATTCACTGAAAGGGGTTCTTACCTCATAGACACCTAGGGTTTTGCTAAAAGGATTCTTCTACTTAGACTGCCGTTTACTCGTTCTATCTTCCGCTTCTCTCCCCCTCGCTCTACTGATACGTCATGTAAGTATGCTCTCGCGCTCTCTATTTCATGTCTTAATTTTTCCACTCAGCTTTCTATGCTCTTACGGAGATTTCTGTGTTTTGCTTCCATTTAAATTCTCTTTATCCATTTCGAATCCTGCCACTGACGCTGCATACCCCGTGATTTAACCCCTTTATTCTGCCCGAGAGCAGTAGATGCGGGCACTCATTTGGTGCTTTATCCAAACAAATGTGCAGTAGACAGTAATCTTTACTTTCCGTTTGAATCTTCTAGGGCATAAACTGTTAATTCCCGTTTAGTTATTTCTAATTTGATTTTCAGTAGCTATTTCCTTGATTCTATAGCTCAATCTCTGTGCCGGGAAGCTTTATTTTGTAATTTTACTTGAAGGAGGTGCCTCTTGGATGATTGCAACGGAGGGCACTGCTACCTTGAAGGTCGGTAATGGTTGTAGGGAGTGGAGACAGACAGGTGGACATCAAAGCTCTATGCTTTCTCATGAGGTATTACCAAGTCCAACTGTTTCTGCTTCACGAAAAAAACAGAGGACTTCACATTCACAGCCTTTAGCTCCTCTTGTTGTGCCCTCACCTTCACCTTCAGTATTGTCCCAAGGGAGAAAATCTAAGCTGGTACTCTCTCTCATATATGGCTTTTCTTCGATGCTTGGAAGAATGTTTTCTTTTTTAATCTAAAAATATTTTCTATGCTGTATGTGAAGAATTCATCTGCTGTCCCAAATGGAAAGAGCCAATAAAGTATAAGGACAGTAGGATCGAAAGATCCATGTGATCCTACCCGATCTTACCGATCCAACCCGCCTAGGTAAGATCCTGACATACTTAAGATTCTACACAGGATCGATATCGTTTTATATCAGGATCTTGATCATGATAACAATGTACACATACAAGATTCACTGAAATTACTCATGGAACATCAGGGTGGTGGAATAAGTGTATTCCTGGGAGCACTTATCCATGGCGTACCAGCAATGGCGAATCTCCAGGGTGCAATTACATGCTCAGGCAAAGCATATTCAATCCCAACTCGCGGACCCACTACTATACTTTCTGGCTTCGGACCATCTAGAATCTCTACACCCCCTGCTTCGTACAACGCATGATTTGACCATTCAGTGCTAAGCCCTAGCGCCTGCCCAACCTGCAACCAAGATAACATCTTTACAACAAACTTTATTAGAGTACCTTGCACAACTACTATCACATCAAACAAAATAGTAATAGTATATATAAAAGGTAGTGATCCAGAAAAGTATATAGATCTTCTGCCCTTCCTTCTTCTTCCCTTCCTGCTTCTGCCCTTCCTTCTGAACATCTTCCTTCTTCTGCCCTTCCTTCTTCTGCTCTTCCTTCTTCTTGTTCAAATTCCTCCACTTATCCTTGAGTTAGCACATAGTCTTTCCCTCAAAAATCTGTCTGTGTGAGTTCAAAATTTCCTTCCCTCAAGGCCTGCTCTTGAACACCATCCCATTTATTATATTCTCTTTCCCTTACTTGTTTAGACTTGTAGCAGGATGTAGAATGCAACTGTTGTGCTTCAGCACTTAATGCATAAAGTGTTGCAGTTTCTACATGGCAGCCAAGATACCCCTGACTCAAGATGTGCTTCAACTATGGGTTCAAACTCCTCATACTCCATCATTGGTGCTAGGTTAGGTAGAATTTGAGATGACCAATATCTGCCATTTTGTATTCAAACACAGCGGCATACTTGACTGGAGGCCTATAGTTAACTCATGGGACAAACAGGTAGCTTTTGTGATTGCATTTACATACTTGTTAGTATTATCGTTTGAGCTATAGTTTAAGTCAGAACCCTAATTTTTGTTAGTATTATCTGACTTTAAATTCAGTTTGGTCTGTTCGTATTATCTAATTCCTGTTAGTATTATCTAATTCCTGTCAGCATTTGCACTTTAAATTCAGTTTGGTCTGTTCTAAAGTAGGTCTGAATGTAGCCATGACTTTGGCATGGCAGTTAGACTAGTTTTCTAGTATTATCTGGCTTTAAACTCAGTTTAGTCTGTTCGTTTATCTAATTCCTGTTAGTATTATCTAATTCATGTTAGCATTTGCACTTTAAATTCAGTTTGGTCTCTTCTAAATTAGGTCTAAATGTAGCCATATCACTTTGGCATGTTAGTTTTTTTTTTTCAAACGAAATGTCTGCTTATATTAGATCAAAGCCCGCAAGGTTTGTAATGCCTTCAGGGAAATTACATAGGCAGACCACACTATTGGACAAATCTAGATTTAGGCGGGCTGCTAAATGTGCCAGTGTATTGACTTTGGCATGGTAGTTAGACTAGTTTGTTAGTACTATCTGACTTTAAATTCAGTTTGGTCTGTTCATATTATCTAATTCCTATTAGTATTGTTTAATTCTTGTTAGCATTTGCACTTTAAATTCAGTCTGGTCTGTTCTAAATTAGGTCTGAATGTAGCCATCAATTTGGCATGGCAGTTAGACTATTTTGTATTTAATAACTCTTTCAATTCAATGAAATTTAAGTCAGTTCTGTAGGATATTTATTTCAACAATTCCTTGGAGTAAATGAGAGTTTTCTATTGTTATTGCAGTGATGGTATCCATTTCCAATCAAGGTCTGACTTTCGCGGTAAAAGGCAATGTTGGTGGAAGCATCACTTTTGGAATTAATTCCTCTGTTGAACAGGTTCAGAAGACAAAACTTGACGTTTAATACTCTCGGTAATTTGATTTACCAATATACTAATCTTATATATTGTTTCATTTATTGCAGGCAACTATGAAACAACTGGTAATGCTAAGCTTTGATCTCAAGTATGTAAATGCTATCACAAAAGCTACCTGTTTGTCGCATGAGTTAACTATAGGCCTCCAGTCAAGTATGCCGGCTGTATTTGAATACAAAATAGCAGAGATTGGTCATTTCAAATTCTACCTAGAACCAATGATGGAGTATGACGAGTTTGAACCCATAGTTGAAGCACATCCTGAGTCAGGGGTACCTTAGCTGCCATGTAAAACTGCAACACTTTATGCATAAGTGCTGAAGCACAACAACTGCATTCTACATCCTGCAACAAGCCTAAACGAGTAAGGGAAAGAGAATATAATAAATGAGATGGTGTTCAAGAGCAGGCCTTGAGGGAAAGAGTGAGTGTGCATGGTGCTGGAAAATGGAAGGGAATTTTGAACTCACAGACAGATTTTTGAGGGAAAGACTAGGTGCCAACTCAAGGATAAGTGGAGGAATTTGAACAAGAAGAAGGAAGGGCAGAAGAAGGAAGATGTTCAGAAGGAAGAGCAGAAGAAGGAAGGGCAGAAGAAGGAAGGGCAGAGGGCAGAAGAAGGAAGGGCAGAAGATGTGGACATAGATGTATAAATTTCAGTTTCACAAATGAAGAGAAAAAACTATATGTGGTGACCGGTGGCCGAAGATTTATATACTTTTCTTGATCAATACCTTTTGTATACAAAAATGAAGAAAAAAAACTATATGGTGGCTGAAGATCTATATACTTTTCTGGATCAATACCTTTTGTATAAATACCTTTTGTATATACTCTTATTATTTTATTTGATGTGATAGTAGTTGAGATGGTGCAAGGTACTTTAATAAAGTTTTGAACTATGATAGCCTTTGCTTGTCTCTACATGTGAGAGGTTTGAAAGGATGACCTTCCTTTGGCTCTACATGTGGAAGTTCTGCCATTTACCGGGTACTTTTCTTCTTTCTTTGCTTTAGCCGGAAAGTTCTACTATACTTTTCGGCTTCGGACCATCTAGAATCTCTACACCCCCTACTTCGTACAACGCATGATTTGACCATTCAGTGCTAAGCCCTAGCGCTTGCCCAACCTGCAACCAAGATAACATCTTTACAGCAAACCTGCTTTGATTGTTCTTGCCATGAAAAATCCAAAATTAGAAATCAATTGACCTTTCCTGGCCCGGTGAGAAGAGTAGGCTTCTCAGTTATCTGACCACGACGTGGCTGAATAGTTTTCAAACAAGCGAGAGGAGCTGAAGCACGAATTAAGACGGCTGCGCCGTTTCCTTCCTTGTCAGCAACCACATTGAGCATCACATGAAGACCATAGCAAAGATAAACATACGCGTGACTTCCGGGTCCGAACTATACAGACCAAATCAATCAATGTTCAATTGGAATGCACCGATTAATTAGGTTAGGTTTTCCGAGAATCATACCAGTGGAGCTGTTCTAGGTGTGATACCAAAACGACTGTGGCAAGCTGAATCGTTCGTCCTATAGGCTTCCACCTTCCACATACACAAGTCAGTGAATTTCATCGAACATGTTATACGTATGTAAACAGAGACCTCCGTTATCTGAAGAACAACGTCGTCCCTCCTGATGAACTTTCCGAGAAGAAGAGGAGCGAGTTCGAGGGTGTCGATTTGGAAAAAGTCTGGGGTTAGAATTCGAAAATCGCTCGGATTGTATTCAATTGCAATCGGGCGCTCCAACTGCAACCGGGGGAGTGGTTTGGGTTTAGGTTTGACCTTGAGGAATTTAGAATTGGAGCGACGAGCCCTGGATCTGGAGGAGGTTGAATCTTTTGGGTTGGAATCGTTGTTCGAAAGTTGTACCTTAACCATGTTTGACCTTGTGGGCAATTCGCATGGAAGAGATGACATGCAATGGAAGGAGGAGAGATATAGGTTATGTTCAGGAATGTTTTTTTTCGGGGCGTTCTGTAGCACAGGGTGGGTTTAACAGGTTTTGACCTATTTCTTTGAATTTTTTAGAGAGTAGAAAAATAACTTTGTAGAGGAAAAAATATAAAAAAAACCTTATATATATATAGTTTGTATTTGGTATGCGGAACCATGTTATATTAAAAAAGAAAATAATGAGATATTATTAACGTGTATTGGTACATGTGAAGTCTTGCTAGGTGTAATACTACATTCAGTGTCAGAAAACATATTTATTCAGTTTGCATTTGTCTTGCGGAAGGACTTTTTTATTTAAAAAGCAACTAATGAGAATATATTACGGTATATTGGTACCCGTGAAGTCTAGCTAGGTATGGTATGATGTGTAATGTCATGAACCTTCTTAAAAGGTTCTGGGTTTGGTGTGCAGAAGAGAATTTAATGCAAAAACCATAAAAATATCTAAAGTCAGCTTTTTTAGAAATCCAATATCTGACTTTATATTGTTCCCGCGCAGGTACAAGAAAAGGTGTGTTGGGAAGGAAAAAACTTGACTTCGCATTTGTTTTGCGATAGCTGAATATAACTTTAAAAAATGAGTTAAATGTTGGTTGTTAGGAGGGAACTAAATGTTACCACCTATTCCGAAACATTACACTTTAGGAAGGAAATGAAAATTATGCCATCCTCCTTGTTGTTGAATTTAATGAAATAAATTATTTAGATCAAATTAACCAAAAATACGTATGAAAATTAATTTTTTTAATTTTATGGTTATAAATAAAAAGAAAATGGATCTATAACTAACAATAATAAAATACTAATTATATAAATTATATTTTTTTAACTTTATGGCTAAAAATAAAAGGAAATACAAATTATTTAGGTTTATCTTAAATATTGGAAAAAAGACAAAAAAAAAATTTATGCATTTGATATGCGAAAAGTGTTATTAGGTTTCCAACTCACTAGGTTAGGGGTATAGGGATTTTGGGGCCCTGGACACCAATGCATTACATATGAGGCCTTGAAACCTTAATTATATACAGTGGGTATAGGGATTTGGGGGGCCCGTACACCAATGCACTAAATCTGAGGCCTTGAAACCGTAATCATATACTCCGCATTTCAAATGCGGTACTCTATATAATTATGATACTAAAAAAAGTAATGAACAATGTCTTCTTCATCAAATGATCAAACATATTCATGTCATTCAAGTGATCCAACGAGTGAGGCGGAGTCGGTAGTTGATAGTTCGTTAGTGGTATGTATTTGTCATTAATATTGTACTTGTAGTTGTTATTTTGTTATGTTATTAGATATATAATTATGATACTAGGTAATTTTTATTTTATATATATGATTTGCTAATATACTCAAGGATGAAAAATTAAATACTAGGTCATCTTTGAGTTATATGTGTATTGAAGATAGAAATGATATATTAAGATTTATATACATGATTTTGAAAATATATATGTGTATTGGTTATTGTTGGTATGTATTTAGAATAATCATTATATTATATTTGTGTATTGGTTATTTATGTAATTTTTAATATTGTAAGATTTATATACATGATTTTCAATCCTAAGTCAATACCAAGTAATCTTGACTTATATACATGATTTGGTTGTGAAAGTGCATAAGCCCCCATACATAAAAATTATGTACAAAAGAAATGCATGTTGTCCTTTAGAAATGCTTGTACCAACAAAGAAATGCATGTTGTCCTTTAGAAATGCTTGTACCAACACATTAAGTAATAATATAGAAATAAAAAAATGTTAAAAATGTTCACCATTTAAGTAGTAACTAATTATGATTATTATATTTAGTCATTATTAATTTTGATGATTAATCATCAAAATTATATTTATTCGTTATTTGTCATGAATATTATATCATATTTATTTGTTAGAAATACTATGATATTTTTATCATGATTATAATATTTATTTGTCATTAATCATGATTAATATATTTTATGCAACTAATCATGGTTAAAATATTTATTCGTTAGTAATTATGATTATTATACTTTATTATTATGCATTATAGGTTTATCCTCATTTGGATATAAATAAATAAATTGGGTATTGCACAAATTATTAGTTGTATGTTTATAGTTGTTTATTTGTAATAGTAATTTAGAAGAAGTAGTAACTAATTTGATTAATGTGAATCAGGGTAATGATGTTGAGGAGTGTTCGAGGTGTGACTACACCGAACACTTTACTACTAATATGATTTGGCTGACTGTAGAGGAGTTGAGAGAATGGGTGAGGGGTGTTGGTTATGGACTTTTTATGGTCGTAACTAAGGCTGCACAAATAGACCGGACCGAACCGAAAATTTTGGTCCGGTCCGGTGGATCGCGTTTTTTCATTACTACGGACCGGGGACCGGACCGGACCGGAATGAATCGGTCCGGTCTGGTCTGGTCCAAAGACCGGTTGGACCGGGAATTTCTAAAAATATTAACTCATTTCCTTTTGTTGCTTGTAAATAACTTTTATACTATTGCAGACCAGATTTTGATGTTTTATGTATACGTCAGTGTGCTTAATGGTGTCAAATTATAGAATTTAATTAACCCTATTTCCACAAAAACGGGCTAAGTGAAGGCAAATGGTAACAACTATCACGCTGATAGTATAGTAGAAGTATAGAACAACTTTTTAAATAATATTTTTTCACTTTTTTTTACCTTTTAGGTGTAGCCTGACATTTGATTTGGCAAAGGTCATTGTATTGTACTGCTTTAAAATTCTAGAGACAAGTTTTATTTTAAACTATTTCGGTCCATCCGGGTTTGGACCGGACCGGACCGGGAACCGGAATTTCAGAATTACTAGGACCGTGGACCGGACCGAAATTCCTTTGGTCCGGTCCGGTCCGATTTTGCGGTCCTTCGGTCTATTTGTGCATCCCTAGTCGTAACCACAAAAGTTTCAAAGGTGGGAAAATATATTGAACTTCATTGCGAGCGATCAGGATTTTACAGATCTGGGAAAGAAGAAGGTTGAAGGAGAGGTGTCTCAACCGGAGAGGGGACCAAAGAGAGGAAAAAAGATAGGATGTCCCTTTTGTTGCATGGTAAATATTTGCCCGGAGATTTTAAAACCAATCTTGGATGGAGATTGAGAGTTGTTGTAGAACGCACAACCATGATATCGATCAGTCTTTGTATGGTCATACATTTGCTGCGAGGCTTACAAAAAAGCAACGAAGCAGAATATCAATACTTTCGGCTAGTGGCGTGAAGCCGAAAAGTATTTTGATTGCCTTATTGAAGGAATTTCCGGGTACACGTGTTACAAAGGATCAGGTTTATAGTTTCAAGTCAATTGGAGAGGATTAAGTCCATGGGTAATTTAAATATTACCCAATTTTCATTGAATTCTTTGAAGGAGAGGGGCTATTTCACCGACACATTCAGTGAGGTACAATGAAGATGGAAAATTGGTTATCACCGACTTGTTTATCTCACATCCAGATGCAAAACATTTATTGAGAACGTTGCCCAACATAGTCATTATGGATTCTACTTACAAGACTTACCGATATTGTTATAATTAATTGTTGAATTTCATCTAATACTTGAATATTATTGTCTATATTATTAGTAATGTATAAACACGTTTAGGTACGGGAAACCTTTACCGGAGTTTGCAGGGTTCACATCTACGAATCACACATATTATATTGCTTTTGCATTAATAAAGAAGGAGTCAATGAAGCATTATGTATGGGCCTTAAAGAGATTAAGATGGCTATATGGTAATCAAAGACCTCTATGCATAATGTCAGATAGAGAGCTCGATGCAATAAAGGTAGTGGAACATGTATTCGGAGATGTGCGACACTTGCTTTGTTAGGTACATGTTGACCACAATGTTAGGGCATATGCAAAGTTGATGAGGATTGACGCGAATAAATGATGTAGTAGTATGTGTCGGGTTATGAGGTCTCACACGAAGGAGGAGAACAAGGAACGACTACAATACTCCATAGATAAGTGGAATTGTGCAAGAGAAGGGGGATTGGTAGGATATGTGGAGTCCACATGGCTTACCCCTCATTAGGAGAAGCTAGTGTGTGCATGGTCCGATGACATACTACATTTTGCCACAAGATCGTCTAACAGGTTGATAGAGAGATTACATATTGTATAACTAACGGTTATTAGCTTAGAAATAGTGGTGTTTAGGTGCTTTTCGAGTGGTATTCCTGGAACTCGGTTCGGAGTTTATATTATGGGAATTCGCAGGAAGCTCGACAACAAGATTTGGCACGCATATTGGTAACTCTGTTTGGACCTTTATCGGCGTACTCGGAGTGGAGTAGAAGTGTAGAAAGTGACATGAGAAGATACCAAGAGAAGAGGGTCGAAGACGCGCTTTGACCATTGAAGAGAAGAGAAGAGAAGACAGGGGAGAAGAAAGAAGCTGAAACCATGACTGCGGGCCCACATCCGCGACTGCGGGCCCTCATCCGCGACTGCGGGTCCACTGCTGCGGCCGCGGCTACGTCGTCCTCACCAGTCACCCCAGAAGATCAAACCGCGATTGCGGGTCGCGTATCTTGGAAGGCCCGAATCAGTTCGGGATTTTTCTTGCTTTGATTATTTTTAATATTTTATTGTTAGATTTTTCTAGGAGACTATTTAAGGATTAGTTTGCAGCTTTCCTAGGGTGGGCAATTTTCTAATTTCACACCTTTGTTTAGATTTGGAGATGATGAACTAAATTCACCATTCTTTACTCAAAGCTTGAAGCTTTCAGGCTTGGTTTCATGGTGAGTCTCTAAACTCATGTTTTCTTATGGAATTGAAGTATTTGTTTCTTTATCTCTTGTGCTTAATTGCTATTGTGTGATGTTTATCTAATCTAGGTCATGAATTATGTTGAGTTCCCTCATGCATATTGCTAGATTAGATGATTCTATTTGTAAAAGTCTAATCTTTGTGTAGCAATCATTATCTACATGAACTATTTGTGAGCGTTTATGGTGTAGAGATTCTGAATTTATGTCAAGTATCGGCGATTTGCCAGTGGTATTGCATGAACCTATTTATCTTTGATATTAGTGCTATTGTGTTATTGAATCTTTGGTATTTCCTTAGGTTATAACTTACAACAAGGATCTCTAGGACTATTTGGACTAATTACTATCTTAGAACAAAGAGTAGGTCAAACTATCAATTCTATCGAAAGGAAACATGTTTTTTGGAGTCTATGACCCATGAACCATGTCTGTTATGCTGATTGCTGCGAGTAAACTCTTCTCTTAATTGAATACAAATCCCAGTTCCATGTTAGAAGATTGTTACAACCAATTAAACAACCAAAACCGCTTGTTTTGTGTTACTTACAGTCACATTAGTAGTAATAATCGCACTACCCTCCTTTGGGATACGATCTCTGCTTTCCGCTATACTTAAGTAGAAACTGGGTAATTTAACTTGGCAGGCATAATGACATAGGCCTCGTCACATGTACTATTTCTTACTTTGATAACCATAATATGAAATACTTGATATAATCATCTAACATGTACTATTTCTTACTGTGATATATTTTGAAAGGGTTGAGTCCCACTACTCATTGTTAAAGGACATGTTGGGGTCGTCTTTAGGAGGGTTGGACACGATTGTGCAGACAACAGACAACATGTTTTCTTATCAAATCCTTGTAATAAAGGATGAGATGGGCAAGAGCACTTTTATGCTTCCGGGTGATATGGAAGATCCTCCTGATTGGTTGAAGACGTTCATGGAGCGTTTGGTCTACAAGGTTTCTACGAGTTGCTTGAGAATGCTTAAAGCACAAGCTATCCTATGCTGACGAACAGGATGAGTGTAGTATCATTGGTATAAAGACTGTCGATCCAAGAGTACGTTCACCATCGGTTCATTACCTAGGATTTGATTGGGATTCAGAGACAATCGATACCTTCATGTTTTACTACATTTCTCGAGTACAAGACATCGTTGGAGATGGTCACCGCAGTTACCGAGCCTTATCTGTGTTGCTTGGTTGTGACGAGGGGATGTATACTTCTTTGCGTTTTGAGCTATCTAAGTTCATTAAGATGCGTCGTAATTATTGGCAGTTGGTGCTTAAGCAACCTAGAGATATTGATGAGTTCCTCCTCGAAGTCAACACCATTGCATCCCCGTGTCCGAAAATTTGCTGGATGGATGTCCCTTTTGTGGGTTTGGTGTATGCGACTCTACAACAAGTTGTCGTTGTTGTATTGTCATGGTTTGGACCTTGCACATGACTTCCACTATATGCTCCCCCCGGTGCAGAACCCCTTACTACAGTGGTGTGTATTTCCCTTGTTGGTGAACAAAATCATTTCATACCGGTATAATATATCTTACATTTATACTAAAATATGTATGTGTTGTTTGATTAAACATTGCAAATGTATTACGTCTTTTACAAGTATGGTTAGTCAATGACTTTACCCCTATATTTGCAAAGTTAGTCATTCCTCCGTGTGCCAAGCCGCCTCATCCAATCTGGATTGGCTCCAAAGACTCAGTCAAAAAAATCAGCTCCATGCACCGGATAGAAGTCAGGATCCACAACTTCAAGACCATCAAGTGGAAGTCCCAAATGCAAAGCCACATCATGGAGCAGAATAGTCATCTCCTCCACTAGAAATGAAAGATGTTCATCTCTGGGTGCCATCTCTCGACAAAAGAGGAGATGAGTGTGTGGTCGACCTTCCCAAACTGCAAGTCGAATAGACGTAACAAACCGGTCTGTCGAGCTATCGAGCTCCATGATCCTTCATGCTCCTCCTCTACCCTAGGTAATAAACCCATGAGCATGTCCCACTCCATCATCCTACTATGGACCCTCAAACACCTCCAATGTGTGGGGTCTCCCCAAATAACATCAGCTATTTGAGTGTCATAGCTAAGGAGTAATGACGGGTCTGCAGGTTGGCCAATGTCTGTATGATGCACATCGGCAAGAGGAGCATCATTGCGATCGACACCAGCGGGAGGAGCATAGACGGGAGGAGATGAATCGGAGGGGGGGGGACAGAATCGGGGGGAGGAGCAGAATCGGAGAGAGCATCATCGGTTTTTAACAACATCGTCCGGAGGATCATCGCCGCAAGCGACATCAACGGGAGGTGCAACATCAGCGGGAGAATGAGCATTGAAAGGAGGAGAAGTAGCGGCGTGAGGAGCATCGACTGGAGCCACATCGGCGACAGCCACATCGGCTTGAGGAGCATCGCCGTGAGGGGGACTAGCGCAAATCAACAACACATTAGGGAGCACATTGATAGGCTCCTCCTCACAATAGGTCGCTCGTAGTGGTCGGATGATCAAGGTGATCGAGGAGATCATGGTGATCCTGGGTGTCGAATCGGCGATGGTGGAGACTCAGGTGCACAAGGCTCGGGTTCCTCCCTTATATGAGATGGAGGAATAAACGACGATGCACCATCTCCGTGTCTTCACTTCCTCCCAGACGCTAGCACATTGCGCTAATTAACACGTCGCGTTTTCCCAACCCTTTCCTTGTTTTTATGCATAGCATCCTATTGTTTTTTTATTTTACCCATTATAACATCAATTATATATATATACTTTCCAATTAAAATTAATAACAATTACGCATTTGTTCTGCGGTAGTCATTTACATCTATGCAAAAGGATTGCAAAACCGGTTATATTAAAAAAAATTATCCATTACATAGGTCATTATTTAATTACCCAATTCATGCATGCATTTAAATCTAATATTATATATGCATGTAAATATATTATAATTTCAATTTTAATATTTTATTACACAATTTATTCATGCATGTAAATCTAATATTATATAATATATGCATGTAAATCTATTATATTTTCAATTTTAATATTTCATTTCACAATTCCTGCATACATGTAAATCTAATATTATATAATTATAATAATTCATTACACAAAGTATACATGTATGTAAATATATGTAAACTGATTACAATTTGATTTTTTTTTTAAATCCATTTCAAAAAATCATTAAAAATATTATTATTCCATTAAATTTAAATCTAAACAAATATTAAATTTTAAAATTTGATAATTACCAACTCTTGGTCCACTTGTCGCCGCCACTGCGCCTTGTCAACCGAGGCCCGAAGGGGATTCCGGCAACTGGCGGCGCCTCCATCGGCTTCTCTGTTTGCGTTTCGGCTAAAGGGGCGTCACCGGTCAGTTCTTCAACAGTGAAGAACTCGTTAGGAAAGTATTCGGTCGACGGCTTGTTTGGAGATTATGATTCCATTTGCTCAGATCTAAATTTTAAGCATACGGAATAAAGTTAACATCTCAAAAATGGGTTTGCAAAATGGGTTTGAAAATAATCAATCACGTATATGAAATAAAAAAAAAACATTACATTCAGCAAACACGACATGAATTTTTCAACATAGTGGACATCTCAAATAAAGTTAACATCTCAAATATTGATTCATCACAAATTTTCAACACGTTGGACACCAGAAATACTGTTTTCCCCTTCTGCTGAAATTATCGACACAGTGGGCGACCGAAATTATCAACACAAATTATCAACACATCTGCACAGTGGACGATGGGGAAAACGATGGGTTTGAATATCAAAATTACAACTAGATCTGCAAAATGGGTTTGAATATCAAAATTTGAATTAAATCTGCAAATTGGGTTGAAATATCAAAAGGAAGGGGAAAGCAAACGGGTTTGGGGGGATTCGGGGTGGGATGCGGAGGGGAACCGGGCAACACCAGTAGGTCTGATTTTGGGTGGGATTCAAATGGGATTTGGAGGGGGTTTCAAAAAAACAGTAGCTTGAAGAATGTCGGTAAAAATCCAGTAGATTCAAAGGGGATCCGTTGTTTCTTGGTAAATATATATATATACATGCAGGGAATTTTAAGAACGCCGGTAAAAATTGAAGGACAATGGAGTAGAGAGAGGAGGGAGAGTCCCTCTCTAGAACACTTTTTTTCCCTTTTTTCTATATATTCTTTTTTCTCTTTCATGACGATCTTACTAATTATGCTCATAAAGTACATGTTGAAACTTATTCATTAATTTCATTACTAGGGGTGACCCGCGTACTCCGCACGCGGGGTCAATTACAGTTGTTATAATTTTGTACAGATTATGTGGTGACCTTGATATTCTTAAACTTAGTCCTTTCGTATGCGATAGAGGCAACAAGATGTATTGATCATATGTTATCCGTAGGAAGAGCAGGAAACAAGTTTACGTTTCATCAAATATATCTGAATTGCAGTACGAAGTACATTTGCTACAATTGCATTAGTATTTGAACAATTATAATAAATAATTGAATACAGATGTGTACGAACCAGAATTTGGCATATAAAATTAAGAAATGAAAGAACAAATTACAACTTAGAATTAGTGAACAAAAAATATTATGAGAATTGCCTCAACATTGAACTAACTTCCACGACATCGAAGATGTATGGAAGTAGCTTTAACTTGTTCCTCATGCAATGAAGTGTTGAGAAAGTATAAGTGGTTTGTTAAGGAGAGAAGACTTTCTAGTCTGTAGTTTTCTCAATACCCCTGGTGATGGGTATTGGGTTGTTATCGGACTCCATTACATGCATCAACCAATTGACTTTCATATTTTGAATATGCCTACAAGTGACATAAATATAGATAGGTTTGAAAAAGGACGTCTGAACAGATCTAGACATTGTCAACAATGATACCTTTGTGCTAGTACAATAAATGTAGTTGTGTTGTCTTCAACCAAGTCATTGGTCTTGACTATTGCCTGTCTTACCTATTTTGCATCAAAATTTTCAGCATGGTCCTAAAAATCAACCTGTTGATGGGAAAAAAGCGTAGCAGAGCATAACAAACATTGTAATATATAAACAAAACATTACAACTGTAAGAACATCGTGAAGATATGGTAAGAGCAACAATCCTAGCTTACTTCATTGACAATGGTGACACCATCATATAAGTAATGAAAACATTTTGTATCTCTCACTTGTAGCTTCCTAAATCCTAATAGAGGAGTCGTCTTTGTTAGAGTAGAGCACTTTCATCATGGCATAAGCTCATGCTATTTCCACGGACACTAACATTGGGTGTCTGACCTGGAGAATCTCGACAAAGGAAAGTGAAAGAGGACAATTTCTCACAGACAACCAAAGAGCCAACCAAACATGTTTATTGTACATTACACCTCTTCCACTTTGGTATCAGATCGAAAGGAATTGTCAGTAACCTGCACCTTATAAAGTACAAGTGATGAGTACCAAATGGATTTGTCGATAACTTGCAATTTTAGTGTATTAAGCTAAAGGTTATCTGAAACACATATCAAGTTAACTTATTAACCGTGTACGTTACAGATTAAGTATTTTCAAGAAAAAATCAAGTCGTGTAAGAAAGAAATCACTAAATGGTGCACTGCCATCCTTTATTACCAATGATATACTTGAAGTAGTACCATGTGAAAGGCTCTTCTTTAAACCATAGAATGAGCTAAATCTGGAAGACATGAACGGATAAAATAACATGTAATAGTAAATTATTTAATACTTGTCAATAGCTACAAGCATAAATTTAGCAAAATGTCTACATGTTTGGGTGTTGAAGAAATGTATGGTATGAGATTCTCCCCTTTCATCTATTTGTGGCTTGCTTCAATTCCATCTAACACTTGTTGATCTCTCCTGGATGAACATGGAATTAGAAACCTATTACTCTAAACACATTCTGGATTCTAATGACAAGATCCTATCACAAAGTAATCACTCTTTAAAACATAGTATCATACAAATTCTAAATTAAATGGATCAATCAAGCTGACATGTACCACTGCTAAGTATATATCAATATACAACAGTAGCAAGTTTATGTCAAAAAAACTAAATTGACATTCATAGCTTTACATGGTACACATACTGAAAAAGGAATGGAGGTTATAGGAAATGCTTCATGATTAGACGGAAAAGAGAAACATACCTCAGTGTAAAATATCCTAGCTAGTAGAAACTCATCTTCTATCTCATGCTATAACTGTTTTTTTTTGTAGCAAATAATTTAGCAACAAAATGCATGAGTCCCAAGAAGGTAAGTACATAATTCTCTTGACCAAATATAAATTTGCCTTGTTTTAGCATCTTGATCTTGAGGATCTAGCGGGGAGATGTAGACATGCTTGAAAAAGTTTATGCTACTACCTTGTCTCTTTCTCTGTATATCAAAGCTAATTGTGAAGACAACAGAAACAAAGTTAAATTAGTTTCCTGAATTTTAGACCTTGTAATAAAAGAAAATGTAGAAATGAAGACAAAATTTTAGGAGCAAAAAGACAGAATCCAGGCAAAGCAAAGCACAAAGCAAAATATTTACCGGAGATGGAGGCGGTTTGTGAGAAGCAAATGGTGTGTAATTAGTAGGTCTGACATGTCAATTTTAAATAGGTCGTGGCATATGTAAATAGCATAACGTGTTAACTCAACAAGAGTCTATGTTTGGATAAACAAGAAAACTCTAAACTAATAAAAATGAATTGCCGAGATGGTAAACAAAGACCTAATTAGAGCAAAAAAATGACCACATTAGAAGTTGGACCATCATAAATTGAAGCTAAAAGTAGTCGAGTAGGAGTAATTACAATCTTGATACATACACAATATCATAGGGTAGAGACATCAGGGGCAAGAGAAAGACGAAACAAATTAGGGTTTAAGTAAAAACCTGCTTATGATAAAATCGCCTCACTTTTATGAGAAAATTTTGAGGGTTGGAGTCTTACACCTCCATTGGAGAAATAAAACCATATCTGCTTCAATTCCATTCTATATGTACATGCAAATTGCAACCATGACAGTTGATGCAATCCTCCATCAGATCCAACACCTTAATTCCTCCACTTGTGCCTCTTTTTGTGATACTTTAGTTTTTTGGAACGTAAAGATGTCATTGCAAACTGTATTATCTAAGAGGGTGGAGTTTGGTAGTCCCACGAAGTAGAAGTTGATTGCAAAGTGTGAAAGATGAATGCTGAGGAGTGAGGTTGCAGGAAGTGGCATCACTCCCATCCATTTATTCAAATAGGTGTGGGGGTCTATTATGTAGATGGGACCCCCCGGTCTAGCTTGTTAAAAAAAAGTTTCTTATGTTGATATGGCAGAAAGAGAGAAAGCCAAAAATTAACCAGGGCAATAAGTCTTAAACAAAGTTCTTCTTCAAAAACTAATTGTATAGATTCTTGTGAATATCTCTTAAATGTACAATTCTTCTTACATATTCATTCTATCTTTATTTATTTTTAAATAGAGATCTCTTAAAGATCACCATTGTGAGCATCCGCAATGGTGATTTTCAAAAGTTCTTAAAATTAAATAAGAAAAATAAATAAAAAGAAATAGGGGATGTGTAAGAAAACCTTACAAGAATCTCTTTAATTAGTTATGAAACAAGAAATAAAAACATAGATTTTTGTAGAGATCTCTTACATTTTCTTACACATATTCCTTATAATATTATTTTATTTTTTTACTATAAAAATAAAAATAAGATTTTAGGGATCACCATTAGAAAAAGCTGATGTTCAAATTCTTTTTATAAGTTATTATGAGTGTATTTATTTATTTTTTGCTGTAATTCTATTCTTTTAGTTTTTATTTTACAGTTGTACCCCTCAAAATAACTTTTACAAGTTATTATGAGTGTATTTAAATTTTTTCTTGCTGTAATTCTATTCTTTTAGTTTTGATTTTCCTTTTAGTTGGAGTGTATTAGTGAAGTGCGTTTTGGCTTTTGTGAATTGCATTTGTTTTATGTCCGTTTGGGTTGTTGAGGCCGATTCTTTTGTTGGGCTGTGTTTTTGGACCGGCCTTTATGATAGAATGATTGTTTGTATCTGGATGTTGTTTGCTTGTGTACTTGTGTAGTAGATGAGCTTTGCCCTGTTTCTCTCGCCTGGTCCATATTTGTGGGCTATACTTGCGCTCTCTCTTTCGCCGGGCCCATTGTTTATGTGGGTTGTGCTGGTGACCTCCTGTTATGTTCAATATATGCATGTGTTTGTATGTTTTATTATTAAGTATATTTTTAGAGGGTTGATCGGGTGCGGACTAATTTCGGTGCGGACTATTATAGTGCACCAGTATGTTACTAGATAGTGCACCAGTATATTACTGGATAGTGCACCAGTATATTACTGGATAGTGCACCAGTGCACTACTACAAAGTGCACCAGTGTACTACAGTAGAGTGCACCTGGTAGTGCACTATTGTAATATGCACCAGTACATTATTGAGGGTGCACATTAGTACACCGAGGAGTGCACCTTAGTGCACTGAAAGAGTGCACAAGTAGTACACTTGATAATGTACTTAGAGTGCACCAATAATATGCTTAAAAGTGCACAGTCCGCTTCAAAATCAGTCCGCACCGGAAACATCTTCTATATTTTTATATCCCTATAAATAAACTACCGCCTCTCTCATTCTCTCTCCCATTCTACACGACGCGCTTGATTCTACTCCGATTTTCTCCACTATTTATATTTCTTCGGTTCCTTGCTCGGATTTGTACCGATCTCTGCCGATCTTCAACGCTATTCGATCGTCTCTCCTCCTCTTTGCCGATCTTCGGCGATCTCGACAGATCTTCGACGATCAGTGCGAGGCGTCACCATGATGTTGTCAAGCTTCGACGCATTCTTATATATAGTACTCGCCGGCAGTGGCGGATCTAGGATTTCTTTAGAAGGGGGTCACTATTTTTTTATTAATATAATATATTATAATAAAATATTATATTTAAATTTAAAACTAATTTATTAATTATAATAGATATAAAAAAATATTTATAAGAATAAATAAATCATTTAGCAAAAATATAGTGAAAGTTATTCATAAAATATCAAAAATTAGGAGAGATTAAGTGGATATGAGAATTGAACCCAAGATCTTTTAGTAGTAAATTTTTCCCTTACCCACCTTACGTAGAGAATTTTGTTGTCATAGAATGAATTTTGTTCAAAATATATCTTTTTTCTAATTTTTCCACTACATATAACTACGGGTCCGGATAAACGGGGGGCACGGGACCCCCTAATACCCCCCTAAATCCGCCCCTGCCGGTGTTCTTGTCTATAGTGCTCACCGGTGTTCTTCGGGGATTTCATCAAGGTGAATCGAATAGTTTTTACCTGAATTTTGATGCATATCTCTTAAAATTTTAACGGTACTGAATGTATCCAGTGTCAATTAGGGATTTCTATGCTGGGAGATACTGAATTGAAGTTCTTTTTGGGCCTCCTGAATTTTGAAGTTTCTATCACTAAGCTTTTTTATGACTACGCTTTCAATGTTCATATCTGAAGGTAGTTGATATGTCTTCTGGATGCAATTAATGTTTTTGGTTCTTTCTTGAAACAGTTGAGAATTTTTAGAATGTAATATGGTGCTACGATCTCTTGTTCTTGACCGTAAGATTGACACTTACTTATTTAGGGTGTCATTTTTGTTAGAATTGATAAAAATACAAATACAAATACATGTGTGTTCATTTTTGTCAGATATTGTCTTTTCTGATTTGTTGTTAGGTCTAAGGTATGAGAGTAGCTCATGAGAGTAGCTCGGTTTCATCACTGTAGGATATGGAAGTAGGCATAATGTATGAACGTGGTAAATTTGTTAGTGTTTGTGTGAATTGCTTTCTCTCCAACTCTCCTACAATTTGTCCTTCTTTTTGTTTCTTTTGCTACAATATACCAGCATTGCTATTTCCCAGCTCTGTCGGCATCGTAAGAGCCTTCAGAAATTCGTGGAGAAGCTTCCAATATTTGAGCATGTCATAGTGTTAGGCTTTGTCACACCAACTGAAAGGCCAGAGTTTGTTTCGGTAAAAAATGTTAAATATGATTATGCTGGGCTATTGTAATTCCTTAATTCCATGTATGGACCAAAGTTTAATGAGGGAAAATGTGCATGAATCTCAACCAAAATCAACAGTATTTAAAAAAAGTATACAACAATAAGGGTAGAACATATGTGAAGAAACGAGTGACTAGCATTTTTGGAACTTAAAAAAGATATCACTTAGAACCTCATTCCAAATATCTAAGATCAAATATAACTGAGAAATTGCAAACCTGTTTATTCAGGAATTTTTGAAGCTAGAAAGGCTTTATAAGGCACTTAAGGAACGAGGAGAGGATGAACCGAGCTTTCAACAGTGGGCCGCTGCCGCAAGACTTGACCAGGAGGTCTTAAGGAAACGGTTGAATTATGGTATTCAGTGCAAGGATAAAATGATCATAAGCAACATTCGGCTTGTTATTTCTATTGTCAAGAAATACCAAGGATCTGGAACAGGGTTGCCTGATTCTCCCCATATATGGAGAATCGAAAATGGATACTTACGTTGCGGAACTTGATTTTTAGAAGTTTCGGTTCTCCAAATCGGGTGAACCAAGGATATAAAGGATGAAACATGTTTCTTTTTGTCATAAATTGTGTTTCGTGACTTGTTTAATTTTTTTAGCATACATGAACTTACTATTAATGCATGTTAAACTAATAATGGATGAAAATGTTTGATTGAAAAAACGAATGAATTTATAAATAGTAGCGAATCATGCTTCAAAGATGAACGAATCATGTTTCAAAATATAACAATCCAGCACTTTGTGATTCTCTGACGAATCGATTCTCCAAGAAATGGAGAATCGCGAACCGCGAATCGCGTTTAAATTCCGGTTCTTCTGCGAATCAGGCAACCCTGATCTGGAATGAGTCTTCAAGATCTTATTCAGGTTATTATCCAGAAAACTTTGGAAAATTATTTTTGATGATAATAAATTGTATTAATAGAGGTTAATTTAGTGTTGATGATGATAAATTTAAGTGTTGATGACAATAAATTAGAAAATTATTTGTTGATGACAAAAAATTGTGGTACATAGGCGATAATTTTAGGTTTTCCATAAAAGGGGTTAAACAATTAGTTTATGAAATTATAGAGGTAGTTACTTGGTAAAAGAGTGTTAAAAGGATAGGTTAAAAAAACACACTCTATTATTAATCTATGTCTCTTCTTGTATCCATACCATCAGGGTATGTGTTTAGTTTATTCTCATCCTATGCTTCAACTTGTATTTTTACCTTGTAAATGTTATTCTTACATGTACTCAATTTTATAGTTACGTATAGTGATTGACTTCCATGCAGTATTGTGGCTTTGCTACCTTTCTTATATGGATCATTTATAATCTTACATGAATATCACGTATTGGAATTGTCGTGGTGTCCACTGTCCCCATTTCTAAACTGAAATTAGCTCTATAAAAAGAATCAAATTAAATTGATCTTTTATGTTTATCAGAAACAACACATAACACTCGTCCCAATACTATTTTTCCACCCCTTGGATTCAAGAATATATTTAGCTCTTCCGACGAATATACAACATAATTGGTATCAATTTTGTGTCATATCAAATTATGATATAAGTTGGGTGTAGTAGAGTTACATATGGATCTAATCCAAGAGATAGAAGTAGAATATGAGTTAAGAGTTTCTTTAGACATTTTCTGCTTTTTTCTCTTTAAAATTAAACTTTCAGACTTATGTGTAATTGATTGGCAGCATTTCGTTCATCATAAAGAGTGGGAATTAGTATCAGCTACAGGCGTACAAGACCACAAATAGAGCATATGGACATAATCCCGACTTCGTGGAGTAAAGTATCTAATACGAGAATTACATGCACAAGACGCGAAGGCGGAGAGCAAGCACGGGCCAAGAAAGGAAGTGAAAGGGGGCGAACTGCCCAGGGCACGGCCGTGTCGGAGCTCGCGCACCCAAGCCAATGCGAATTGCCAGTGGCACGATCGCGCCTCACAGGACACGACCACACTTGGAAGTCTGAGGGTGGCGCGACCACGCCAATAGAAGCGCGACCACGCCTTCATTAAATCCAACACTGCGAGAAGCCTTATTTCGTGGGCTTAAATGGGCTCCTTTACCTAGATGTTGTATAGTTTCGGGCCTAGTTTTCCACATACATTATTTTAGGGTTTTGCTTTCTTATCTATAGGGAGAGCTTTGCCTCCTCCCTAGATGTCACATTTTCCATAGAATAATAGAATAGCTTTGTTAGGATGAAGAGGGAGTAATCTCCTAAGGTTTGTTCTCCGGGCTGAGGCCTGCAGAGGTAATGGGTTTGTAGATTTTCTATATTGGTTCTAATAATATGTTATTGCTTTGTTTTAATCTTTTGTTTGTCTTAGTTATTGATTTCCATGTGTTTATCTAGCTTAGCTACCTAGGTTTACATGTTTCTTTCATACAGCCAGGGTCTGGTTTATCCTAGTTGAAGAACATTGCCTACTTAGTGGCACAAATCTCTACTTGGACTAGTTGGACTTGTAGGATAGGGATATTAATGAGGTGTATACGTCAAGGGTAATACATTTTCCTATTTATTCATGAACTTAATGTTGCCTAGGATATAGTCTTGATAGTTTCATGGTTAGATTGGTAGGTAAGACGCTATTAGGACTAGTTGACCTAACTAGCAATATTAGTACATGGATTGGGACAAACTTAGCATATAATAAAAGAGGTTAAACCCAAATTGTAATAGAAAATCAATTATCAAACCCATAACTTCGTAGGTAGATGCTTAGGAGAACAAAGCGCTTGCTTTTGTTAGTTTTCTTAAATCAATCAATCAATCATATTCCCCCCTTTCTCCCTTTATTTACTATAAAGTTAATTGCTTTGAAAAGGCAAGATCGGATTCGTAGACTCCATGTAGGATTCGACTCCTACTTGCCACTCTACACTTGTAGAGAAGTAAGAAAATGATTACTTTGACCGGACTGCCTACGACAACATCCGTCAGTGCTTTATAATACTCCATTACTGTTATTACAGATGTTGATTTACATAGTCTATTAGCTTAAAAGAAAAGGCAATATGTATAAAACACATAGATATGGGTTCAATTCCCACATAGACTGTTATTTTAAATGGTTTTTTAGCTCTACAAGTTTGAAAACAAACTTGATGACTTTAACTTGAATGATATATTTTTAAACTTGGTGATAACTTTTGAAGCTTGATTCCATATAAAAATTGCCATCAAGCTCTGATGACACTTTTTAAAGCTTGATGATAATTTTTCAAACTTGATAACACGTTTTATCAAACTTGATGGTGTGAAGAATTACCAATTTTGCCTTGATGACACGTTTTTTAAAATTGATGATATATTTTCAAACTCAATAAAAAAAATCAAGCTTGAGATAATCTTTTTAGCTTGATGACACATTTTAAAAGTTTGATGATATTTTTTCGAACTTGATGACATTTTTCAAATTTGATGATACTTTTTCAAGCTTGATAACCCTCTTTATGTGTTGATGATAGCGAAACTTGATAAATTATGTGATGGCAATAAATTTAAGTGTTGATAACACTAAACTTTGTTGATGAGTGTGAAACCCGAAAAATTATATGTTAATGATAATAGATTTATCTATTAATGACACTAAATTGTGTTGATGATAGTGAAACTTGGAAAATTATGTATTGATGATAATAAATTAAGTGTTTATGACACTAAGTTGTGTCGCTAACAGTTAAACTTGGAAATTTATGACAGTGAAACCTGGAAAATTATGTGTTAATGACAATAAATTATTGTGTTGATGATACTAAACTGTGTTGATGACAACAAAACTTTGGAAAATTATGGGTTGATGACACTAAATTGTAATGATGACAGTGAATCTTGTAAAATTATGTGTTGATGACACTAAATATAAGTGTTGATAGCATGGCGGTGTTATCAAAGTTATTGTCATCACAACAATTATCATCGCAGTCATTGTCATCATAGTCCATAGAGGTGTCATCATCAAGGTGGTTAAAAAACTAATTTTTTGAGAAGGGGGCCAAAAAACTAATTTTTGAGAAAATGAGATGAAACACCTCATTTTAATATATCTAAAGGGTCGCTAAACAAAAACACCCCATCTTTTTTCTTATGAAAAAAATGGAAGATTTCATGAGCAACTAAGATATTATCCTTAATTAGTCGATTCTCAACAAAAGCCCCTACAGAGGATGAATAAGATTAGGTAGGAGTTGACTGAGCGTATTGGCTAATATCTTAGTGATGATCTTATATGAAGTATTTCAGAGACTGGTTGGGAGGTAATGATTAATTGTATGTGAGCTATCTTACTTTGGAATTAATGCTATAAATGATTAAGTAGCCTCTTGGAGAAGATTTTTGGAGTGGAAAGTTGCATGTGTGACAACAATAACAACGATTCTACTATTTTGCAATAGACTTGATAGAATTCAGCGGAAAAGTCGTCAGGATCGCATGTTTTATTTTTGAGGAGGTTGAATACGACTTGGGTGATTTCTGACGGTGTAAGCTGACGAAGTAACAATGAGTTGTCAGAATCATAAATAAGGGTTGGAATAATGGAAAGATCATTATTTCCTATTAAAGAACTATGGAATGGTTAATATCTGTTTCACAAATCCTAGGTGATGACATGTGAAATTTCATGTTGTCTCGAAATGGATAAGGCATCAAGCGTTGTAAACTATGAGATCTGTTGCTTGAATCTCCGAATCTTGGCGCAAGAATGGAAGTACTTAGTGTTCTTGTCAACCCCAAGGGCATGACAGAATTTGGCTCTTTGCTTCCAGAAACTATGCTGAATTTAAAGGAGGCGATTATATTTAAGAAGATGGTTTTGATATTTCGATTGGATATCTGTTCGAAGCAGAAATTCAAGTAATTCTACCATCATCCTTTTGTCTGAACCCTTGAACCACAAGCCTAGTCTTGTGCTTGTCAATTGTGCTGTCGGTTTTCAGTTTTCTTTTGAAAATCCACTTGCACCCAAGTGCCTTACACCCTTGTGGCAGATCTACAATCTCCCATATATGATTTTTCATAATGCAGTCGATCTCGCTTTTCACTGCTTCCTTCCATGAAGATGCATCAGGTGTAGAAATGGATTCTTTGAATATTTTTTGTTTGTTCTCTAAGAGAAACGCCGCTATATATTCATCACCAAATGATGTTTCCTCACGAGCACTTTTGCCATGTCTAGGTTCATTATTCTTCTTCTTCTGTCCCTTGTACGGAACTACTAGTTGTCGCTTGAACAAAAGTGCTTGCTTCTCCTTTTTTCACGTGGTCGTTTCAGATTTTCTTTGTCCTTACACGGAAACACATTTTCAAAGAAGGATGCATTCCTTGATTTCATTATTGTACTCACATGTATCTCAGGTATATCAGACTTGTGTGCCAAAAACCGATAAGCGCTACTATTGTGTGCATATCCTATGAAAATACAGTCCCTAGTTTTATGTCCTATTGTAACCTTTTTAGGTGGTAGCACTGCCACTTTTGATAGGCACCCCCACACTTTGAGGTATTTGTACGATGGTACATTACCTTTCCATAATTCATAAGGAGTCTTACCAATGACCTTATGTGGTATCTTGTTGAGAATATAGTTGGGGGTTAGTAGGGCTTCCCCCACATATTCTGGGCTAACCCAGATTATCCTAAAATTGTACTCATCATCTCTTTTAGTGTTTGGTTCTTATGTTTTGCAACTCCGTTAGATTCTGGTGAGTAAGGAGCGGTAGTTACATGAACTATTCCATGTTCTCTACATAACACATTGCAAGGTTAATTATAATCGCCTCCTCTATCACTTTGGATTATTTTGATCTTTTTACTAAGTTGGTTCTCAACTTACAACTTATATTCATTGAATTTCTCCAAAGCTTCATCCTTGCTACGTAATAGATACAGATAGCAATATCTTATGCAATCATCTACGAAGGTAACAAAGTAATTCTTAACCCCTCTAGTTTGTGCATCCTTTAAATCACATAGATCGGTGTGAATTAAACCTAGAGGTTCAGTTGTCCGTTCTATATGGGGAAACATGTCTTGGTGAGTTTTGCTTGAACGCATACTTTACATTTATCTTTACTTAATTTGCATTTAAGAATCATGTTCATGTTCATTAGTCTATGAATAGATTTATAATTCATATATCCTAATCTTTCATGCCAAACATTAAAAAACTCAATAACATAAGCAATAGACTTATTCTTATTCATAGAAATAGAAGCGGTTACATCATTCTTAGGAAGGACTGTCATTACAAACATTTTGATTAATCCATCCTTTTCATAATCCTTCTTACTAAAAACACTAAACTTAGTGAAAACTAGTTTATCAGACACATAATTAACTCCAAATATGTATTTTCCCATTACAGTTCCAGAAATTAAATTCTTGCATATATATGACCATGTTATTCTTGCAAATATTCTGGTGAGTAAGGAGAAGTAATTTGATGAATTATTCCATGTTTCCCATTATAACTCTGTAACTTGGTATGGTCGGAGATGTCGGAGCGTACATCACTTGTGGTGGTGTAAAAGTTGGGAGAACCATCTGTTGCGTGGTCAACTGATTTTGTACCCCAAAGGACACTGGTGGCAGACCAATTCCAAAGGTAACAGTGGATGTTTGCACACTTGTTTGTGTAGGGATTGCATCAAATGCAGTCATGACAGACACAACGTCATGAATCTCATCCGATGTAGCCATAGTAGTAGAGGTTTCATTGTTGTGTGACATTGTTTCTTAAAAAATTGTTCACAAAATAATACAATGACATCAGACCAACTTCCACAATTTAAATTGGCAAAAATTAAATCCCGAATTTAAAAATTAAGATATTAGAAAACAGATTTAAAACTTTGAATTAAATCTTGAATTAAATATTTAATTATTTAACACATTTAATGTCGAATTATATATTTTGAAAGTGCAATATTATCAAAATAATTATCACATTTAATATCTAGTTACTTATTAGATTTAATTTCGAATTTATAAACTCGAATTAAAATAATCTGAAACTTGAATTAATTTGGAGAGCACAATTAAATTAAATATCTAGTTAAATCTTGAAATAAAACCATATTAAATAAGTTCGAAAATCAAATTTTCCGAAAAAACACTTCAGCCTGTGTACAATGTAGGAATACAATTCCGCTCTCGTTTGTTCTTCAAAGAAACTCAAAAAACAAATTAGTGCGTAATTTCGAAGAATAAATTACATAATACTTTACGTTTTTTACTTTATAGAATTAAGACTGTATGACCTATATTTTATGCATTCACATAATCTGAAATTTGAATGAATAATACGAAATTGTCCAATAACAGTAAGCTAATAATAGTATACATATCTGCGAGCGCAATGAATCTCTTTCCTTAATTCTAAAAACGTCGCACCAGTGAGGCGGTTATCGAAACTTAGAATCCCATGATAGAACTGCGAAACCGCTTTCGATTGCTACACTCAATTCGAAAGCCTGGTGAACCTTACTATACTGCGTAACTCTCAGACTCAATGATGAAAAGAGGGAGAGGCGATTAGAGAGAAGTATATTCGATGTGTTGGATATGTTCAATTCGGGGATTAGCAATCCCTTTTATAGGCGCTAAATGAGGTTGTTGTGGAAACGATGATGTGGAGGAAATCTCGGAATTGACCGAGTACGTGCGGAGATAAGGTCAAAACTGTGACCAAGTAAGCGCATCAGTTGAGTAATCGGCACCTTCAAAATCCGAACTGATTCGAGCGTGGCGTGAGAGCAGCTGCTGTCAAGGCCCATTCCCAAGAGCCTGACGACCCTCGACCCACGAACAGACCGGACACGCGCGTGTGGGGATGATGTGCCATCTCCATTCCTCCATCACATTTAACATTCCTAAGTGGAGTGGGGTATTTATATCCATCCTCCATCTCCCACATTTTCGATACGGGATAGGAATTCCACCAATGCACATTTACTCCTCCTTCGATCTACATTTGACCAATGTTTTCTCATTCATCTGGAACCTAAGTTCTACTAATGAACATTCAATGTTTAAGTGTTCACGGCAAGAAATTCAATACTCCATTGATTTTTTTACCTCTCTTTGAGATCATATTCTATACAAATTTTTCTCATTCTCTGCCATTTTGTATTCAAAAATACCGGCATGCTTGACTAGAGGTCTATAGTTAACTGATGGGACAAACATGTTGCTTTTGTGATGGCATTATATACTTGAGATCAAAGCTTAATATCACTGGCTGTTTCATTTCGATTATGGTTTCGCTGTGACAAATGAAACAATATATAAGATTAGTTGTATCTGAACATGACAAGGACAATATTATAATGATTAATGCATGATTTCATTACTTTATTTCTCTTAGAAAAGATTAAAGTGATATTGTAATAAATATCAAGCCAAAATTCAGGATGCCACTAGTTAAGTATACTACTATACTACTCCCTCTGTTTTGTATTTATTTGTAGTTTAGACTATAAACACTTTTTTTTTTTTTTATATAAGGAAAACAAAGAGAATCCTCCTTAACCAGGAAGCAATCCCGCATTATCATGTATGATAATGCTTACAAAAGATATAAAAAATTTAGGACCAAATGTTGCGACATCCGCAACCTTTCTCGCAAAGTCCTGATATAAAAATCAGGTACGTTACACATGTTACAAAGATACTGAAGATATCCTATATTAATCTTCTCAGCGTCTTTATATGCAATAAGGTCCGCTGCCTGATTATTCTCTCTGAAGCAGTGAAGAATCTTTACTTCATTGAAAGATTGGAGTTGATCTTGAATTTCTTCTATAATGCTTTTAATCTTCCAAGGTACCTGCCAGATCTGTCTAATGACATTTATTACGGTTAGGTTGTCTCCTTCTAAAATTATATTTGTCAAGTTAAGAAGTTTTGCATGTCTAATACCCTCGATAGCTGCACATGACTCACTTTGAATCGCGGAAGAACAATTAATTTTACTATGGTATATTTTAATAATATCTCCTTTGTTATTACGAATAACAATACCAATATAAGATTCGCTGTTTGCGTAGTATGAAGCATCAAAATTAACTTTAAACCAGCCTTCCGGTGGTTTTTTTCCAATTCTTAGTGTTTTTCCTCTTTTTATGGCTAGTTGGATAATGATTATTACCATTAATTTGCGTAGTACTAGACTTATATTTGGACGAATGAAATTCTTTAGAGGTCGTCCAAGAGTGAAATTGAATGAAGGCCATATCAATTGGTTTTTCCTTTGAAGTATGAGATTTATCAAAAATTAGCTTGTTACTGTATTTCCAAAGTTCAAACCAAAGAAAAAATATAACATTTATATTAGTATTGTTATTCATGAAGTACTCAAAATCATATATAAAATTATTAGTATGAATATAGTTAATCTTTTTTCCCAAGCGATATTCTACGATCTTAATCATTTGGGTGGTATTTGGACAGCTGAAAAAGAAATGGGAAGTCGTTTCCAAAGGTCCATTACCTGGAGTACAGTAATTTGGTACATGATTGTAATATCTATTTAATCTTTCTATTGTTGGTAGACAATCAGAGAGTGCCTTCCAAAGGAAATTTTTAATTTTGGGTGGAATATTAAGGTTCCATATTTTATTGAAAATTGTTGAGTTAGGATTAGTGCACTGATTTTTGGTTAGTTCCACTGCACTTTTGGTGCTGAATTCACCAAACTAGAAAGTTTCCAAATTAGTTTATCTTCAATGTCTAACGATGGAATATAAATCTTTATATATTGATTAACTATATTAATCGGTAAAATAGTAGCTAATTTTAGAGGAACCCACATTTTATTATTAGTAATGAATTCAGAGACTTTAGAATTACGATTATTGATATTAGGATTAAAAAAGGTTGAATATCAATATTATCAATCCAATTATCCGTCCATATATTGATATTTCTACCATTACCAAGAACCCAAAATAATCCTTTATTGAACTTATCCCGTAGGTGGAGCAAACGACCAAATTGCCAGGAGTGATTACGTTTTTTGTTATAATTCAGGATATATTTTGCTTTTAAATATTTTTCTTTAATAATTTTAACCCACATATTATGACCGTCATCATTAACAATTTTCCAAAGTAATTTCATTTGTAAGGCTATATTAATATTCTCAGCTTTCT
>NW_027369859.1:0-39863 GCF_046119375.1 Phyllobates terribilis
GATTGAAGCTACTGACTGAATGAAAGTAGCTGGCATCTCACTCTCTTTGAATCTTCTTTATCATGCTAAGAGGAGCAGGAAAAAGCAAAAAAATTCAGAATTGCACCTTGCAATGCGGAGAAATTACTGTTTGTGCATTTACAATATTCATTGATTTTTGCCATTGAAAAACGTCCAGAAATGATTGAAGCTACTGACTGAATGAAAGGAGCTGGCATCTCACTCTCTTTGAATCTTCTTTATCATGCTAAGAGGAGCAGGAAAAAGCAAAAAATTTCAGAATTGCACCTTGCAATGCGGAGAAATTACAGTTTGTGCATTTACAATATTCATTGATTTTTGCCATTGAAAAACATCCAGAAATGATTGAAGCTACTGACTGAACGAAAGGAGCTGGCATCTCACTCTCTTTGAATCTTCTTTATCATGCTAAGAGGAGCAGGAAAAAGCAAAAAATTTCAGAATTGCACCTTGCAATGCGGAGAAATTACTGTTTGTGCATTTACAATATTCATTGATTTTTGCCATTGAAAAACATCATGTTATTCATATACCAGAAATGTTTGAAGCTACTGACTGAATGAAAGGAGCTGGCATCTCAATCTCTTTGAATCTTCTTTATCATGCTAAGAGGAGCAGGAAAAAGCAAAAATTTCAGAATTGCACCTTGCAATGTGGAGAAATTACTGTTTGTGCATTTACAATATTCATTGATTTTTACCATTGAAAAACGTCCAGAAATGATTGAAGCTACTGACTGAATGAAAGTAGCTGGCATCTCACTCTCTTTGAATCTTCTTTATCATGCTAAGAGGAGCAGGAAAAAGCAAAAAATTTCAGACTTGCACCTTGCAATGCGGAGAAATTACTGTTTGTGCATTTACAATATTCATTGATTTTTGCCATTGAAAAACATCATGTTATTCATATACCAGAAATGTTTGAAGCTACTGACTGAATGAAAGGAGCTGGCATCTCACTCTCTTTGATTCTTCTTTATCATGCTAAGAGGAGCAGGAAAAAGCAAAAAATTTCAGACTTGCACCTTGCAATGCGGAGAAATTACTGTTTGTGCATTTACAATATTCATTGATTTTTGCCATTGAAAAACATCATGTTATTCATATACCAGAAATGTTTGAAGCTACTGACTGAATGAAAGGAGCTGGCATCTCACTCTCTTTGAATCTTCTTTATCATGCTAAGAGGAGCAGGAAAAAGCAAAAAATTTCAGAATTGCACCTTGCAATGCGGAGAAATTACTGTTTGTGCATTTACAATATTCATTGATATTTGCCATTGAAAAACGTCCAGAAATGATTGAAGCTACTGACTGAATGAAAGGAGCTGGCATCTCACTCTCTTTGAATCTTCTTTATCATGCTAAGAGGAGCAGGAAAAAGCAAAAAATTTCAGAATTGCACCTTGCAATGCGGAGAAATTACAGTTTGTGCATTTACAATATTCATTGATTTTTGCCATTGAAAAACGTCCAGAAATGATTGAAGCTACTGACTGAATGAAAGGAGCTGGCATCTCACTCTCTTTGAATCTTCTTTATCATGCTAAGAGGAGCAGGAAAAAGCAAAAAATTTCAGAATTGCACCTTGCAATGCGGAGAAATTACTGTTTGTGCATTTACAATATTCGTTGATTTTTGCCATTGAAAAACGTCCAGAAATGATTGAAGCTACTGACTGAATGAAAGGAGCTGGCATCTCACTCTCTTTGAATCTTCTTTATCATGCTAAGTGGAGCAGGAAAAAGCAAAAAATTTCAGAATTGCACCTTGCAATGCGGAGAAATTACTGTTTGTGCATTTACAATATTCATTGATTTTTGCCATTGAAAAACATCATGTTATTCATATACCAGAAATGTTTGAAGCTACTGACTGAATGAAAGGAGCTGGCATCTCACTCTCTTTGAATCTTCTTTATCATGCTAAGAGGAGCAGGAAAAAGCTAAAAATTTCAGAATTGCACCTTGCAATGCGGAGAAATTACTGTTTGTGCATTTACAATATTCATTGATTTTTGCCATTGAAAAACTTCATGTTATTCATATACCAGAAATGTTTGAAGCTACTGACTGAATGAAAGGAGCTGGCATCTCACTCTCTTTGAATCTTCTTTATCATGCTAAGAGGAGCAGGAAAAAGCAAAAAATTTCAGAATTGCACCTTGCAATGTGGAGAAATTACTGTTTGTGCATTTACAATATTCATTGATTTTTACCATTGAAAAACGTCCAGAAATGATTGAAGCTACTGACTGAATGAAAGGAGCTGGCATCTCACTCTCTTTGAATCTTCTTTATCATGCTAAGAGGAGCAGGAAAAAGCAAAAAATTTCAGAATTGCACCTTGCAATGCCGAGAAATTACTGTTTGTGCATTTACAATATTCATTGATTTTTGCCATTGAAAAACATCATGTTATTCATATACCAGAAATGTTTGAAGCTACTGACTGAATGAAAGGAGCTGGCATCTCACTCTCTTTTAATCTTCTTTATCATGCTAAGAGGAGCAGGAAAAAGCAAAAAATTTCAGAATTGCACCTTGCAATGCGGAGAAATTACTGTTTGTGCATTTACAATATTCGTTGATTTTTGCCATTGAAAAACGTCCAGAAATGATTGAAGCTACTGACTGAATGAAAGGAGCTGGCATCTCACTCTCTTTGAATCTTCTTTATCATGCTAAGTGGAGCAGGAAAAAGCAAAAAATTTCAGAATTGCACCTTGCAATGCGGAGAAATTACTGTTTGTGCATTTACAATATTCATTGATTTTTGCCATTGAAAAACATCATGTTATTCATATACCAGAAATGTTTGAAGCTACTGACTGAATGAAAGGAGCTGGCATCTCACTCTCTTTGAATCTTCTTTATCATGCTAAGAGGAGCAGGAAAAAGCAAAAAATTTCAGAATTGCACCTTGCAATGCGGAGAAATTACTGTTTGTGCATTTACAATATTCATTGATTTTTGCCATTGAAAAACTTCATGTTATTCATATACCAGAAATGTTTGAAGCTACTGACTGAATGAAAGGAGCTGGCATCTCACTCTCTTTGAATCTTCTTTATCATGCTAAGAGGAGCAGGAAAAAGCAAAAAATTTCAGAATTGCACCTTGCAATGTGGAGAAATTACTGTTTGTGCATTTACAATATTCATTGATTTTTACCATTGAAAAACGTCCAGAAATGATTGAAGCTACTGACTGAATGAAAGGAGCTGGCATCTCACTCTCTTTGAATCTTCTTTATCATGCTAAGAGGAGCAGGAAAAAGCAAAAAATTTCAGAATTGCACCTTGCAATGCGGAGAAATTACTGTTTGTGCATTTACAATATTCATTGATTTTTGCCATTGAAAAACATCATGTTATTCATATACCAGAAATGTTTGAAGCTACTGACTGAATGAAAGGAGCTGGCATCTCACTCTCTTTGAATCTTCTTTATCATGCTAAGAGGAGCAGGAAAAAGCAAAAAATTTCAGAATTGCACCTTGCAATGCGGAGAAATTACTGTTTGTGCATTTACAATATTCATTGATTTTTGCCATTGAAAAACATCATGTTATTCATATACCAGAAATGTTTGAAGCTACTGACTGAATGAAAGGAGCTGGCATCTCACTCTCTTTGAATCTTCTTTATCATGCTAAGAGGAGCAGGAAAAAGCAAAAAATTTCAGAATTGCACCTTGCAATGTGGAGAAATTACTGTTTGTGCATTTACAATATTCATTGATTTTTACCATTGAAAAACGTCCAGAAATGATTGAAGCTACTGACTGAATGAAAGTAGCTGGCATCTCACTCTCTTTGAATCTTCTTTATCATGCTAAGAGGAGCAGGAAAAAGCAAAAAATTTCAGACTTGCACCTTGCAATGCGGAGAAATTACTGTTTGTGCATTTACAATATTCATTGATTTTTGCCATTGAAAAACATCATGTTATTCATATACCAGAAATGTTTGAAGCTACTGACTGAATGAAAGGAGCTGGCATCTCACTCTCTTTGAATCTTCTTTATCATGCTAAGAGGAGCAGGAAAAAGCAAAAAATTTCAGAATTGCACCTTGCAATGCGGAGAAATTACTGTTTGTGCATTTACAATATTCATTGATTTTTGCCATTGAAAAACGTCCAGAAATGATTGAAGCTACTGACTGAATGAAAGGAGCTGGCATCTCACTCTCTTTGAATCTTCTTTATCATGCTAAGAGGAGCAGGAAAAAGCAAAAAATTTCAGAATTGCACCTTGCAATGCGGAGAAATTACTGTTTGTGCATTTACAATATTCATTGATTTTTGCCATTGAAAAACATGTTATTCATATACCAGAAATGTTTGAAGCTACTGACTGAATGAAAGGAGCTGGCACCTCACTCTCTTTGAATCTTCTTTATCATGCTAAGAGGAGCAGGAAAAAGCAAAAAATTTCAGAATTGCACCTTGCAATGTGGAGAAATTACTGTTTGTGCATTTACAATATTCATTGATTTTTACCATTGAAAAACGTCCAGAAATGATTGAAGCTACTGACTGAATGAAAGGAGCTGGCATCTCACTCTCTTTGAATCTTCTTTATCATGCTAAGAGGAGCAGGAAAAAGCAAAAAATTTCAGAATTGCACCTTGCAATGCGGAGAAATTACTGTTTGTGCATTTACAATATTCATTGATTTTTGCCATTGAAAAACATCATGTTATTCATATACCAGAAATGTTTGAAGCTACTGACTGAATGAAAGGAGCTGGCATCTCACTCTCTTTGAATCTTCTTTATCATGCTAAGAGGAGCAGGAAAAAGCAAAAAATTTCAGAATTGCACCTTGCAATGTGGAGAAATTACTGTTTGTGCATTTACAATATTCATTGATTTTTACCATTGAAAAACGTCCAGAAATGATTGAAGCTACTGACTGAATGAAAGTAGCTGGCATCTCACTCTCTTTGAATCTTCTTTATCATGCTAAGAGGAGCAGGAAAAAGCAAAAAATTTCAGACTTGCACCTTGCAATGCGGAGAAATTACTGTTTGTGCATTTACAATATTCATTGATTTTTGCCATTGAAAAACATCATGTTATTCATATACCAGAAATGTTTGAAGCTACTGACTGAATGAAAGGAGCTGGCATCTCACTCTCTTTGAATCTTCTTTATCATGCTAAGAGGAGCAGGAAAAAGCAAAAAATTTCAGAATTGCACCTTGCAATGCGGAGAAATTACTGTTTGTGCATTTACAATATTCATTGATTTTTGCCATTGAAAAACGTCCAGAAATGATTGAAGCTACTGACTGAATGAAAGGAGCTGGCATCTCACTCTCTTTGAATCTTCTTTATCATGCTAAGAGGAGCAGGAAAAAGCAAAAAATTTCAGAATTGCACCTTGCAATGCGGAGAAATTACTGTTTGTGCATTTACAATATTCATTGATTTTTGCCATTGAAAAACATGTTATTCATATACCAGAAATGTTTGAAGCTACTGACTGAATGAAAGGAGCTGGCACCTCACTCTCTTTGAATCTTCTTTATCATGCTAAGAGGAGCAGGAAAAAGCAAAAAATTTCAGAATTGCACCTTGCAATGTGGAGAAATTACTGTTTGTGCATTTACAATATTCATTGATTTTTACCATTGAAAAACGTCCAGAAATGATTGAAGCTACTGACTGAATGAAAGGAGCTGGCATCTCACTCTCTTTGAATCTTCTTTATCATGCTAAGAGGAGCAGGAAAAAGCAAAAAATTTCAGAATTGCACCTTGCAATGCGGAGAAATTACTGTTTGTGCATTTACAATATTCATTGATTTTTGCCATTGAAAAACATCATGTTATTCATATACCAGAAATGTTTGAAGCTACTGACTGAATGAAAGGAGCTGGCATCTCACTCTCTTTGAATCTTCTTTATCATGCTAAGAGGAGCAGGAAAAAGCAAAAAATTTCAGAATTGCACCTTGCAATGCGGAGAAATTACTGTTTGTGCATTTACAATATTCATTGATTTTTGCCATTGAAAAACATCATGTTATTCATATACCAGAAATGTTTGAAGCTACTGACTGAATGAAAGGAGCTGGCATCTCACTCTCTTTGAATCTTCTTTATCATGCTAAGAGGAGCAGGAAACAGCAAAAAATTTCAGAATTGCACCTTGCAATGTGGAGAAATTACTGTTTGTGCATTTACAATATTCATTGATTTTTACCATTGAAAAACGTCCAGAAATGATTGAAGCTACTGACTGAATGAAAGTAGCTGGCATCTCACTCTCTTTGGATCTTCTTTATCATGCTAAGAGGAGCAGGAAAAAGCAAAAAATTTCAGACTTGCACCTTGCAATGCGGAGAAATTACTGTTTGTGCATTTACAATATTCATTGATTTTTGCCATTGAAAAACATCATGTTATTCATATACCAGAAATGTTTGAAGCTACTGACTGAATGAAAGGAGCTGGCATCTCACTCTCTTTGAATCTTCTTTATCATGCTAAGAGGAGCAGGAAAAAGCAAAAAATTTCAGAATTGCACCTTGCAATGCGGAGAAATTACTGTTTGTGCATTTACAATATTCATTGATTTTTGCCATTGAAAAACGTCCAGAAATGATTGAAGCTACTGACTGAATGAAAGGAGCTGGCATCTCACTCTCTTTGAATCTTCTTTATCATGCTAAGAGGAGCAGGAAAAAGCAAAAAATTTCAGAATTGCACCTTGCAATGCGGAGAAATTACTGTTTGTGCATTTACAATATTCATTGATTTTTGCCATTGAAAAACATGTTATTCATATACCAGAAATGTTTGAAGCTACTGACTGAATGAAAGGAGCTGGCACCTCACTCTCTTTGAATCTTCTTTATCATGCTAAGAGGAGCAGGAAAAAGCAAAAAATTTCAGAATTGCACCTTGCAATGTGGAGAAATTACTGTTTGTGCATTTACAATATTCATTGATTTTTACCATTGAAAAACGTCCAGAAATGATTGAAGCTACTGACTGAATGAAAGGAGCTGGCATCTCACTCTCTTTGAATCTTCTTTATCATGCTAAGAGGAGCAGGAAAAAGCAAAAAATTTCAGAATTGCACCTTGCAATGCGGAGAAATTACTGTTTGTGCATTTACAATATTCATTGATTTTTGCCATTGAAAAACATCATGTTATTCATATACCAGAAATGTTTGAAGCTACTGACTGAATGAAAGGAGCTGGCATCTCACTCTCTTTGAATCTTCTTTATCATGCTAAGAGGAGCAGGAAAAAGCAAAAAATTTCAGAATTGCACCTTGCAATGCGGAGAAATTACTGTTTGTGCATTTACAATATTCATTGATTTTTGCCATTGAAAAACATCATGTTATTCATATACCAGAAATGTTTGAAGCTACTGACTGAATGAAAGTAGCTGGCATCTCACTCTCTTTGAATCTTCTTTATCATGCTAAGAGGAGCAGGAAAAAGCAAAAAATTTCAGACTTGCACCTTGCAATGCGGAGAAATTACTGTTTGTGCATTTACAATATTCATTGATTTTTGCCATTGAAAAACATCATGTTATTCATATACCAGAAATGTTTGAAGCTACTGACTGAATGAAAGGAGCTGGCATCTCACTCTCTTTGAATCTTCTTTATCATGCTAAGAGGAGCAGGAAAAAGCAAAAAATTTCAGAATTGCACCTTGCAATGCGGAGAAATTACTGTTTGTGCATTTACAATATTCATTGATTTTTGCCATTGAAAAACGTCCAGAAATGATTGAAGCTACTGACTGAATGAAAGGAGCTGGCATCTCACTCTCTTTGAATCTTCTTTATCATGCTAAGAGGAGCAGGAAAAAGCAAAAAATTTCAGAATTGCACCTTGCAATGCGGAGAAATTACTGTTTGTGCATTTACAATATTCATTGATTTTTGCCATTGAAAAACATGTTATTCATATACCAGAAATGTTTGAAGCTACTGACTGAATGAAAGGAGCTGGCACCTCACTCTCTTTGAATCTTCTTTATCATGCTAAGAGGAGCAGGAAAAAGCAAAAAATTTCAGAATTGCACCTTGCAATGTGGAGAAATTACTGTTTGTGCATTTACAATATTCATTGATTTTTACCATTGAAAAACGTCCAGAAATGATTGAAGCTACTGACTGAATGAAAGGAGCTGGCATCTCACTCTCTTTGAATCTTCTTTATCATGCTAAGAGGAGCAGGAAAAAGCAAAAAATTTCAGAATTGCACCTTGCAATGCGGAGAAATTACTGTTTGTGCATTTACAATATTCATTGATTTTTGCCATTGAAAAACATCATGTTATTCATATACCAGAAATGTTTGAAGCTACTGACTGAATGAAAGGAGCTGGCATCTCACTCTCTTTGAATCTTCTTTATCATGCTAAGAGGAGCAGGAAAAAGCAAAAAATTTCAGAATTGCACCTTGCAATGCGGAGAAATTACTGTTTGTGCATTTACAATATTCATTGATTTTTGCCATTGAAAAACATGTTATTCATATACCAGAAATGTTTGAAGCTACTGACTGAATGAAAGGAGCTGGCATCTCACTCTCTTTGAATCTTCTTTATCATGCTAAGAGGAGCAGGAAAAAGCAAAAAATTTCAGAATTGCACCTTGCAATGTGGAGAAATTACTGTTTGTGCATTTACAATATTCATTGATTTTTACCATTGAAAAACGTCCAGAAATGATTGAAGCTACTGACTGAATGAAAGTAGCTGGCATCTCACTCTCTTTGAATCTTCTTTATCATGCTAAGAGGAGCAGGAAAAAGCAAAAAAAATCAGAATTGCCCCTTGCAATGCGGAGAAATTACTGTTTGTGCATTTACAATATTCATTGATTTTTGCCATTGAAAAACGTCCAGAAATGATTGAAGCTACTGACTGAATGAAAGGAGCTGGCATCTCACTCTCTTTGAATCTTCTTTATCATGCTAAGAGGAGCAGGAAAAAGCAAAAAATTTCAGAATTGCACCTTGCAATGCGGAGAAATTACAGTTTGTGCATTTACAATATTCATTGATTTTTGCCATTGAAAAACATCCAGAAATGATTGAAGCTACTGACTGAATGAAAGGAGCTGGCATCTCACTCTCTTTGAATCTTCTTTATCATGCTAAGAGGAGCAGGAAAAAGCAAAAAATTTCAGAATTGCACCTTGCAATGCGGAGAAATTACTGTTTGTGCATTTACAATATTCATTGATTTTTGCCATTGAAAAACATCATGTTATTCATATACCAGAAATGTTTGAAGCTACTGACTGAATGAAAGGAGCTGGCATCTCAATCTCTTTGAATCTTCTTTATCATGCTAAGAGGAGCAGGAAAAAGCAAAAAATTTCAGAATTGCACCTTGCAATGTGGAGAAATTACTGTTTGTGCATTTACAATATTCATTGATTTTTACCATTGAAAAACGTCCAGAAATGATTGAAGCTACTGACTGAATGAAAGTAGCTGGCATCTCACTCTCTTTGAATCTTCTTTATCATGCTAAGAGGAGCAGGAAAAAGCAAAAAATTTCAGACTTGCACCTTGCAATGCGGAGAAATTACTGTTTGTGCATTTACAATATTCATTGATTTTTGCCATTGAAAAACATCATGTTATTCATATACCAGAAATGTTTGAAGCTACTGACTGAATGAAAGGAGCTGGCATCTCACTCTCTTTGAATCTTCTTTATCATGCTAAGAGGAGCAGGAAAAAGCAAAAAATTTCAGAATTGCACCTTGCAATGTGGAGAAATTACTGTTTGTGCATTTACAATATTCATTGATTTTTACCATTGAAAAACGTCCAGAAATGATTGAAGCTACTGACTGAATGAAAAGAGCTGGCATCTCACTCTCTTTGAATCTTCTTTATCATGCTAAGAGGAGCAGGAAAAAGCAAAAAATTTCAGAATTGCACCTTGCAATGCGGAGAAATTACTGTTTGTGCATTTACAATATTCATTGATTTTTGCCATTGAAAAACATCATGTTATTCATATACCAGAAATGTTTGAAGCTACTGACTGAATGAAAGGAGCTGGCATCTCACTCTCTTTGAATCTTCTTTATCATGCTAAGAGGAGCAGGAAAAAGCAAAAAATTTCAGAATTGCACCTTGCAATGCGGAGAAATTACTGTTTGTGCATTTACAATATTCATTGATTTTTGCCATTGAAAAACATCATGTTATTCATATACCAGAAATGTTTGAAGCTACTGACTGAATGAAAGGAGCTGGCATCTCACTCTCTTTGAATCTTCTTTATCATGCTAAGAGGAGCAGGAAAAAGCAAAAAATTTCAGAATTGCACCTTGCAATGTGGAGAAATTACTGTTTGTGCATTTACAATATTCATTGATTTTTACCATTGAAAAACGTCCAGAAATGATTGAAGCTACTGACTGAATGAAAGGAGCTGGCATCTCACTCTCTTTGAATCTTCTTTATCATGCTAAGAGGAGCAGGAAAAAGCAAAAAATTTCAGAATTGCACCTTGCAATGCGGAGAAATTACTGTTTGTGCATTTACAATATTCATTGATTTTTGCCATTGAAAAACATCATGTTATTCATATACCAGAAATGTTTGAAGCTACTGACTGAATGAAAGGAGCTGGCATCTCACTCTCTTTGAATCTTCTTTATCATGCTAAGAGGAGCAGGAAAAAGCAAAAAATTTCAGAATTGCACCTTGCAATGCGGAGAAATTACTGTTTGTGCATTTACAATATTCATTGATTTTTGCCATTGAAAAACATCATGTTATTCATATACCAGAAATGTTTGAAGCTACTGACTGAATGAAAGGAGCTGGCATCTCACTCTCTTTGAATCTTCTTTATCATGCTAAGAGGAGCAGGAAAAAGCAAAAAATTTCAGAATTGCACCTTGCAATGTGGAGAAATTACTGTTTGTGCATTTACAATATTCATTGATTTTTACCATTGAAAAACGTCCAGAAATGATTGAAGCTACTGACTGAATGAAAGTAGCTGGCATCTCACTCTCTTTGAATCTTCTTTATCATGCTAAGAGGAGCAGGAAAAAGCAAAAAATTTCAGACTTGCACCTTGCAATGCGGAGAAATTACTGTTTGTGCATTTACAATATTCATTGATTTTTGCCATTGAAAAACATCATGTTATTCATATACCAGAAATGTTTGAAGCTACTGACTGAATGAAAGGAGCTGGCATCTCACTCTCTTTGAATCTTCTTTATCATGCTAAGAGGAGCAGGAAAAAGCAAAAAATTTCAGAATTGCACCTTGCAATGCGGAGAAATTACTGTTTGTGCATTTACAATATTCATTGATTTTTGCCATTGAAAAACGTCCAGAAATGATTGAAGCTACTGACTGAATGAAAGGAGCTGGCATCTCACTCTCTTTGAATCTTCTTTATCATGCTAAGAGGAGCAGGAAAAAGCAAAAAATTTCAGAATTGCACCTTGCAATGCGGAGAAATTACTGTTTGTGCATTTACAATATTCATTGATTTTTGCCATTGAAAAACGTCCAGAAATGATTGAAGCTACTGACTGAATGAAAGGAGCTGGCATCTCACTCTCTTTGAATCTTCTTTATCATGCTAAGAGGAGCAGGAAAAAGCAAAAAATTTCAGAATTGCACCTTGCAATGCGGAGAAATTACTGTTTGTGCATTTACAATATTCATTGATTTTTGCCATTGAAAAACATGTTATTCATATACCAGAAATGTTTGAAGCTACTGACTGAATGAAAGGAGCTGGCACCTCACTCTCTTTGAATCTTCTTTATCATGCTAAGAGGAGCGGGAAAAAGCAAAAAATTTCAGAATTGCACCTTGCAATGCGGAGAAATTACTGTTTGTGCATTTACAATATTCATTGATTTTTGCCATTGAAAAACGTCCTGAAATGATTGAAGGTACTGACTGAATGAAAGGAGATGGCATCTCACTCTCTTTGAATCTTCTTTATCATGCTAAGAGGAGCAGGAAAAAGCAAAAAATTTCAGAATTGCACCTTGCAATGCGGAGAAATTACTGTTTGTGCATTTACAATATTCATTGATTTTTGCCATTGAAAAACGTCCAGAAATGATTGAAGCTACTGACTGAATGAAAGGAGCTGGCATCTCACTCTCTTTGAATCTTCTTTATCATGCTAAGAGGAGCAGGAAAAAGCAAAAAATTTCAGAATTGCACCTTGCAATGCGGAGAAATTACAGTTTGTGCATTTACAATATTCATTGATTTTTGCCATTGAAAAACATCCAGAAATGATTGAAGCTACTGACTGAATGAAAGGAGCTGGCATCTCACTCTCTTTGAATCTTCTTTATCATGCTAAGAGGAGCAGGAAAAAGCAAAAAATTTCAGAATTGCACCTTGCAATGCGGAGAAATTACTGTTTGTGCATTTATAATATTCATTGATTTTTGCCATTGAAAAACATCATGTTATTCATATACCAGAAATGTTTGAAGCTACTGACTGAATGAAAGGAGCTGGCATCTCACTCTCTTTGAATCTTCTTTATCATGCTAAGAGGAGCAGGAAAAAGCAAAAAATTTCAGAATTGCACCTTGCAATGTGGAGAAATTACTGTTTGTGCATTTACAATATTCATTGATTTTTACCATTGAAAAACGTCCAGAAATGATTGAAGCTACTGACTGAATGAAAGTAGCTGGCATCTCACTCTCTTTGAATCTTCTTTATCATGCTAAGAGGAGCAGGAAAAAGCAAAAAATTTCAGACTTGCACCTTGCAATGCGGAGAAATTACTGTTTGTGCATTTACAATATTCATTGATTTTTGCCATTGAAAAACATCATGTTATTCATATACCAGAAATGTTTGAAGCTACTGACAATGAAAGGAGCTGGCATCTCACTCTCTTTGAATCTTCTTTATCATGCTAAGAGGAGCAGGAAAAAGCAAAAAATTTCAGAATTGCACCTTGCAATGCGGAGAAATTACTGTTTGTGCATTTACAATATTCATTGATTTTTGCCATTGAAAAACATCATGTTATTCATATACCAGAAATGTTTGAAGCTACTGACTGAATGAAAGGAGCTGGCATCTCACTCTCTTTGAATCTTCTTTATCATGCTAAGAGGAGCAGGAAAAAGCAAAAAATGTCAGAATTGCACCTTGCAATGTGGAGAAATTACTGTTTGTGCATTTACAATATTCATTGATTTTTACCATTGAAAAACGTCCAGAAATGATTGAAGCTACTGACTGAATGAAAGTAGCTGGCATCTCACTCTCTTTGAATCTTCTTTATCATGCTAAGAGGAGCAGGAAAAAGCAAAAAATTTCAGAATTGCACCTTGCAATGCGGAGAAATTACTGTTTGTGCATTTACAATATTCATTGATTTTTGCCATTGAAAAACATCATGTTATTCATATACCAGAAATGTTTGAAGCTACTGACTGAATGAAAGGAGCTGGCATCTCACTCTCTTTGAATCTTCTTTATCATGCTAAGAGGAGCAGGAAAAAGCAAAAAATTTCAGAATTGCACCTTGCAATGCGGAGAAATTACTGTTTGTGCATTTACAATATTCATTGATTTTTGCCATTGAAAAACGTCCAGAAATGATTGAAGCTACTGACTGAATGAAAGGAGCTGGCATCTCACTCTCTTTGAATCTTCTTTATCATGCTAAGAGGAGCAGGAAAAAGCAAAAAATTTCAGAATTGCACCTTGCAATGCGGAGAAATTACTGTTTGTGCATTTACAATATTCATTGATTTTTGCCATTGAAAAACGTCCAGAAATGATTGAAGCTACTGACTGAATGAAAGGAGCTGGCATCTCACTTTCTTTGAATCTTCTTTATCATGCTAAGAGGAGCAGGAAAAAGCAAAAAATTTCAGAATTGCACCTTGTAATGCGGAGAAATTACAGTTTGTGCATTTACAATATTCATTGATTTTTGCCATTGAAAAACATCCAGAAATGATTGAAGCTACTGACTGAATGAAAGGAGCTGGCATCTCACTCTCTTTGAATCTTCTTTATCATGCTAAGAGGAGCAGGAAAAAGCAAAAAATTTCAGACTTGCACCTTGCAATGCGGAGAAATTACTGTTTGTGCATTTACAATATTCATTGATTTTTGCCATTGAAAAACATCATGTTATTCATATACCAGAAATGTTTGAAGCTACTGACTGAATGAAAGGAGCTGGCATCTCACTCTCTTTGAATCTTCTTTATCATGCTAAGAGGAGCAGGAAAAAGCAAAAAATTTCAGAATTGCACCTTGCAATGCGGAGAAATTACTGTTTGTGCATTTACAATATTCATTGATTTTTGCCATTGAAAAACGTCCAGAAATGATTGAAGCTACTGACTGAATGAAAGGAGCTGGCATCTCACTCTCTTTGAATCTTCTTTATCATGCTAAGAGGAGCAGGAAAAAGCAAAAAATTTCAGAATTGCACCTTGCAATGCGGAGAAATTACTGTTTGTGCATTTACAATATTCATTGATTTTTGCCATTGAAAAACATCATGTTATTCATATCACAGAAATGTTTGAAGCTACTGACTGAATGAAAGGAGCTGGCATCTCACTCTCTTTGAATCTTCTTTATCATGCTAAGAGGAGCAGGAAAAAGCAAAAAATTTCAGAATTGCACCTTGCAATGCGGAGAAATTACTGTTTGTGCATTTACAATATTCATTGATTTTTGCCATTGAAAAACGTCCAGAAATGATTGAAGCTACTGACTGAATGAAAGGAGCTGGCATCTCACTCTCTTTGAATCTTCTTTATCATGCTAAGAGGAGCAGGAAAAAGCAAAAAATTTCAGAATTGCACCTTGCAATGCGGAGAAATTACTGTTTGTGCATTTACAATATTCATTGATTTTTGCCATTGAAAAACGTCCAGAAATGATTGAAGCTACTGACTGAATGAAAGGAGCTGGCATCTCACTCTCTTTGAATCTTCTTTATCATGCTAAGAGGAGCAGGAAAAAGCAAAAAATTTCAGAATTGCATCTTGCAGTGCGGAGAAATTACAGTTTGTGCATTTACAATATTCATTGATTTTTGCCATTGAAAAACATCCAGAAATGATTGAAGCTACTGACTGAATGAAAGGAGCTGGCATCTCACTCTCTTTGAATCTTCTTTATCATGCTAAGAGGAGCAGGAAAAAGCAAAAAATTTCAGAATTGCACCTTGCAATGCGGAGAAATTACTGTTTGTGCATTTACAATATTCATTGATTTTTGCCATTGAAAAACATCATGTTATTCATATACCAGAAATGTTTGAAGCTACTGACTGAATGAAAGGAGCTGGCATCTCACTCTCTTTGAATCTTCTTTATCATGCTAAGAGGAGCAGGAAAAAGCAAAAAATTTCAGAATTGCACCTTGCAATGTGGAGAAATTACTGTTTGTGCATTTACAATATTCATTGATTTTTACCATTGAAAAACGTCCAGAAATGATTGAAGCTACTGACTGAATGAAAGTAGCTGGCATCTCACTCTCTTTGAATCTTCTTTATCATGCTAAGAGGAGCAGGAAAAAGCAAAAAATTTCAGACTTGCACCTTGCAATGCGGAGAAATTACTGTTTGTGCATTTACAATATTCATTGATTTTTGCCATTGAAAAACATCATGTTATTCATATACCAGAAATGTTTGAAGCTACTGACTGAATGAAAGGAGCTGGCATCTCACTCTCTTTGAATCTTCTTTATCATGCTAAGAGGAGCAGGAAAAAGCAAAAAATTTCAGAATTGCACCTTGCAATGCGGAGAAATTACTGTTTGTGCATTTACAATATTCATTGATTTTTGCCACTGAAAAACGTCCAGAAATGATTGAAGCTACTGACTGAATGAAAGGAGCTGGCATCTCACTCTCTTTGAATCTTCTTTATCATGCTAAGAGGAGCAGGAAAAAGCAAAAAATTTCAGAATTGCACCTTGCAATGCGGAGAAATTATTGTTTGTGCATTTACAATATTCATTGATTTTTGCCATTGAAAAACATCATGTTATTCATATACCAGAAATGTTTGAAGCTACTGACTGAATGAAAGGAGCTGGCATCTCACTCTCTTTGAATCTTCTTTATCATGCTAAGAGGAGCAGGAAAAAGCAAAAAATTTCAGAATTGCACCTTGCAATGCGGAGAAATTACTGTTTGTGCATTTATAATATTCAATGATTTTTGCCATTGAAAAACATCCAGAAATGATTGAAGCTACTGACTGAACGAAAGGAGCTGGCATCTCACTCTCTTTGAATCTTCTTTATCATGCTAAGAGGAGCAGGAAAAAGCAAAAAATTTCAGAATTGCACCTTGCAATGCGGAGAAATTACTGTTTGTGCATTTACAATATTCATTGATTTTTGCCATTGAAAAACATCATGTTATTCATATACCAGAAATGTTTGAAGCTACTGACTGAATGAAAGGAGCTGGCATCTCACTCTCTTTGAATCTTCTTTATCATGCTAAGAGGAGCAGGAAAAAGCAAAAAATTTCAGAATTGCACCTTGCAATGCGGAGAAATTACTGTTTGTGCATTTACAATATTCATTGATTTTTGCCATTGAAAAACGTCCAGAAATGATTGAAGCTACTGACTGAATGAAAGGAGCTGGCATCTCACTCTCTTTGAATCTTCTTTATCATGCTAAGAGGAGCAGGAAAAAGCAAAAAATTTCAGAATTGCACCTTGCAATGCGGAGAAATTACTGTTTGTGCATTTACAATATTCATTGATTTTTGCCATTGAAAAACGTCCAGAAATGATTGAAGCTACTGACTAAATGAAAGGAGCTGGCATCTCACTCTCTTTGAATCTTGTTTATCATGCTAAGAGGAGCAGGAAAAAGCAAAAAATTTCAGAATTGCACCTTGCAATGCGGAGAAATTACTGTTTGTGCATTTACAATATTCATTGATTTTTGCCATTGAAAAACGTCCAGAAATGATTGAAGCTACTGACTGAATGAAAGGAGCTGGCATCTCACTCTCTTTGAATCTTCTTTATCATGCTAAGAGGAGCAGGAAAAAGCAAAAAATTTCAGAATTGCACCTTGCAATGCGGAGAAATTACAGTTTGTGCATTTACAATATTCATTGATTTTTGCCATTGAAAAACATCCAGAAATGATTGAAGCTACTGACTGAATGAAAGGAGCTGGCATCTCACTCTCTTTGAATCTTCTTTATCATGCTAAGAGGAGCAGGAAAAAGCAAAAAATTTCAGAATTGCACCTTGCAATGCGGAGAAATTACTGTTTGTGCATTTACATTATTCATTGATTTTTGCCATTGAAAAACATCATGTTATTCATATACTAGAAATGTTTGAAGCTACTGACTGAATGAAAGGAGCTGGCATCTCACTCTCTTTGAATCTTCTTTATCATGCTAAGAGGAGCAGGAAAAAGCAAAAAATTTCAGAATTGCACCTTGCAATGTGGAGAAATTACTGTTTGTGCATTTACAATATTCATTGATTTTTACCATTGAAAAACGTCCAGAAATGATTGAAGCTACTGACTGAATGAAAGTAGCTGGCATCTCACTCTCTTTGAATCTTCTTTATCATGCTAAGAGGAGCAGGAAAAAGCAAAAAATTTCAGACTTGCACCTTGCAATGCGGAGAAATTACTGTTTGTGCATTTACAATATTCATTGATTTTTGCCATTGAAAAACATCATGTTATTCATATACCAGAAATGTTTGAAGCTACTGACTGAATGAAAGGAGCTGGCATCTCACTCTCTTTGAATCTTCTTTATCATGCTAAGAGGAGCAGGAAAAAGCAAAAAATTTCAGAATTGCACCTTGCAATGCGGAGAAATTACTGTTTGTGCATTTACAATATTCATTGATTTTTGCCATTGAAAAACATCATGTTATTCATATACCAGAAATGTTTGAAGCTACTGACTGAATGAAAGGAGCTGGCATCTCACTCTCTTTGAATCTTCTTTATCATGCTAAGAGGAGCAGGAAAAAGCAAAAAATTTCAGAATTGCACCTTGCAATGTGGAGAAATTACTGTTTGTGCATTTACAATATTCATTGATTTTTGCCATTGAAAAACATCATGTTATTCATATACCAGAAATGTTTGAAGCTACTGACTGAATGAAAGGAGCTGGCATCTCACTCTCTTTGAATCTTCTTTATCATGCTAAGAGGAGCAGGAAAAAGCAAAAAATTTCAGAATTGCACCTTGCAATGCGGAGAAATTACTGTTTGTGCATTTACAATATTCATTGATTTTTGCCATTGAAAAACATCATGTTATTCATATACCAGAAATGTTTGAAGCTACTGACTGAATGAAAGGAGCTGGCATCTCACTCTCTTTGAATCTTGTTTATCATGCTAAGAGGAGCAGGAAAAAGCAAAAAATTTCAGAATTGCACCTTGCAATGCGGAGAAATTACTGTTTGTGCATTTACAATATTCATTGATTTTTGCCATTGAAAAACGTCCAGAAATGATTGAAGCTACTGACTGAATGAAAGGAGCTGGCATCTCACTCTCTTTGAATCTTCTTTATCATGCTAAGAGGAGCAGGAAAAAGCAAAAAATTTCAGAATTGCACCTTGCAATGCGGAGAAATTACAGTTTGTGCATTTACAATATTCATTGATTTTTGCCATTGAAAAACATCCAGAAATGATTGAAGCTACTGACTGAATGAAAGGAGCTGGCATCTCACTCTCTTTGAATCTTCTTTATCATGCTAAGAGGAGCAGGAAAAAGCAAAAAATTTCAGAATTGCACCTTGCAATGCGGAGAAATTACTGTTTGTGCATTTACAATATTCATTGATTTTTGCCATTGAAAAACATCATGTTATTCATATACCAGAAATGTTTGAAGCTACTGACTGAATGAAAGGAGCTGGCATCGCACTCTCTTTGAATCTTCTTTATCATGCTAAGAGGAGCAGGAAAAAGCAAAAAATTTCAGAATTGCACCTTGCAATGTGGAGAAATTACTGTTTGTGCATTTACAATATTCATTGATTTTTACCATTGAAAAACGTCCAGAAATGATTGAAGCTACTGACTGAATGAAAGGAGCTGGCATCTCACTCTCTTTGAATCTTCTTTATCATGCTAAGAGGAGCAGGAAAAAGCAAAAAATTTCAGAATTGCACCTTGCAATGCGGAGAAATTACTGTTTGTGCATTTACAATATTCATTGATTTTTGCCATTGAAAAACATCATGTTATTCATATACCAGAAATGTTTGAAGCTACTGACTGAATGAAAGGAGCTGGCATCTCACTCTCTTTGAATCTTCTTTATCATGCTAAGAGGAGCAGGAAAAAGCAAAAAATTTCAGAATTGCACCTTGCAATGCGGAGAAATTACTGTTTGTGCATTTACAATATTCATTGATTTTTGCCATTGAAAAACATCATGTTATTCATATACCAGAAATGTTTGAAGCTACTGACTGAATGAAAGGAGCTGGCATCTCACTCTCTTTGAATCTTCTTTATCATGCTAAGAGGAGCAGGAAAAAGCAAAAAATTTCAGAATTGCACCTTGCAATGTGGAGAAATTACTGTTTGTGCATTTACAATATTCATTGATTTTTACCATTGAAAAACGTCCAGAAATGATTGAAGCTACTGACTGAATGAAAGTAGCTGGCATCTCACTCTCTTTGAATCTTCTTTATCATGCTAAGAGGAGCAGGAAAAAGCAAAAAATTTCAGACTTGCACCTTGCAATGCGGAGAAATTACTGTTTGTGCATTTACAATATTCATTGATTTTTGCCATTGAAAAACATCATGTTATTCATATACCAGAAATGTTTGAAGCTACTGACTGAATGAAAGGAGCTGGCATCTCACTCTCTTTGAATCTTCTTTATCATGCTAAGAGGAGCAGGAAAAAGCAAAAAATTTCAGAATTGCACCTTGCAATGCGGAGAAATTACTGTTTGTGCATTTACAATATTCATTGATTTTTGCCATTGAAAAACGTCCAGAAATGATTGAAGCTACTGACTGAATGAAAGGAGCTGGCATCTCACTCTCTTTGAATCTTCTTTATCATGCTAAGAGGAGCAGGAAAAAGCAAAAAATTTCAGAATTGCACCTTGCAATGCGGAGAAATTACTGTTTGTGCATTTACAATATTCATTGATTTTTGCCATTGAAAAACGTCCAGAAATGATTGAAGCTACTGACTGAATGAAAGGAGCTGGCATCTCACTCTCTTTGAATCTTCTTTATCATGCTAAGAGGAGCAGGAAAAAGCAAAAAATTTCAGAATTGCACCTTGCAATGCGGAGAAATTACTGTTTGTGCATTTACAATATTCATTGATTTTTGCCATTGAAAAACATGTTATTCATATACCAGAAATGTTTGAAGCTACTGACTGAATGAAAGGAGCTGGCACCTCACTCTCTTTGAATCTTCTTTATCATGCTAAGAGGAGCGGGAAAAAGCAAAAAATTTCAGAATTGCACCTTGCAATGCGGAGAAATTACTGTTTGTGCATTTACAATATTCATTGATTTTTGCCATTGAAAAACGTCCTGAAATGATTGAAGGTACTGACTGAATGAAAGGAGATGGCATCTCACTCTCTTTGAATCTTCTTTATCATGCTAAGAGGAGCAGGAAAAAGCAAAAAATTTCAGAATTGCACCTTGCAATGCGGAGAAATTACTGTTTGTGCATTTACAATATTCATTGATTTTTGCCATTGAAAAACGTCCAGAAATGATTGAAGCTACTGACTGAATGAAAGGAGCTGGCATCTCACTCTCTTTGAATCTTCTTTATCATGCTAAGAGGAGCAGGAAAAAGCAAAAAATTTCAGAATTGCACCTTGCAATGCGGAGAAATTACAGTTTGTGCATTTACAATATTCATTGATTTTTGCCATTGAAAAACATCCAGAAATGATTGAAGCTACTGACTGAATGAAAGGAGCTGGCATCTCACTCTCTTTGAATCTTCTTTATCATGCTAAGAGGAGCAGGAAAAAGCAAAAAATTTCAGAATTGCACCTTGCAATGCGGAGAAATTACTGTTTGTGCATTTATAATATTCATTGATTTTTGCCATTGAAAAACATCATGTTATTCATATACCAGAAATGTTTGAAGCTACTGACTGAATGAAAGGAGCTGGCATCTCACTCTCTTTGAATCTTCTTTATCATGCTAAGAGGAGCAGGAAAAAGCAAAAAATTTCAGAATTGCACCTTGCAATGTGGAGAAATTACTGTTTGTGCATTTACAATATTCATTGATTTTTACCATTGAAAAACGTCCAGAAATGATTGAAGCTACTGACTGAATGAAAGTAGCTGGCATCTCACTCTCTTTGAATCTTCTTTATCATGCTAAGAGGAGCAGGAAAAAGCAAAAAATTTCAGACTTGCACCTTGCAATGCGGAGAAATTACTGTTTGTGCATTTACAATATTCATTGATTTTTGCCATTGAAAAACATCATGTTATTCATATACCAGAAATGTTTGAAGCTACTGACAATGAAAGGAGCTGGCATCTCACTCTCTTTGAATCTTCTTTATCATGCTAAGAGGAGCAGGAAAAAGCAAAAAATTTCAGAATTGCACCTTGCAATGCGGAGAAATTACTGTTTGTGCATTTACAATATTCATTGATTTTTGCCATTGAAAAACATCATGTTATTCATATACCAGAAATGTTTGAAGCTACTGACTGAATGAAAGGAGCTGGCATCTCACTCTCTTTGAATCTTCTTTATCATGCTAAGAGGAGCAGGAAAAAGCAAAAAATGTCAGAATTGCACCTTGCAATGTGGAGAAATTACTGTTTGTGCATTTACAATATTCATTGATTTTTACCATTGAAAAACGTCCAGAAATGATTGAAGCTACTGACTGAATGAAAGTAGCTGGCATCTCACTCTCTTTGAATCTTCTTTATCATGCTAAGAGGAGCAGGAAAAAGCAAAAAATTTCAGACTTGCACCTTGCAATGCGGAGAAATTACTGTTTGTGCATTTACAATATTCATTGATTTTTGCCATTGAAAAACATCATGTTATTCATATACCAGAAATGTTTGAAGCTACTGACTGAATGAAAGGAGCTGGCATCTCACTCTCTTTGAATCTTCTTTATCATGCTAAGAGGAGCAGGAAAAAGCAAAAAATTTCAGAATTGCACCTTGCAATGCGGAGAAATTACTGTTTGTGCATTTACAATATTCATTGATTTTTGCCATTGAAAAACGTCCAGAAATGATTGAAGCTACTGACTGAATGAAAGGAGCTGGCATCTCACTCTCTTTGAATCTTCTTTATCATGCTAAGAGGAGCAGGAAAAAGCAAAAAATTTCAGAATTGCACCTTGCAATGCGGAGAAATTACTGTTTGTGCATTTACAATATTCATTGATTTTTGCCATTGAAAAACATCATGTTATTCATATACCAGAAATGTTTGAAGCTACTGACTGAATGAAAGGAGCTGGCATCTCACTCTCTTTGAATCTTCTTTATCATGCTAAGAGGAGCAGGAAAAAGCAAAAAATTTCAGAATTGCACCTTGCAATGCGGAGAAATTACTGTTTGTGCATTTACAATATTCATTGATTTTTGCCATTGAAAAACGTCCAGAAATGATTGAAGCTACTGACTGAATGAAAGGAGCTGGCATCTCACTCTCTTTGAATCTTCTTTATCATGCTAAGAGGAGCAGGAAAAAGCAAAAAATTTCAGAATTGCACCTTGCAATGCGGAGAAATTACTGTTTGTGCATTTACAATATTCATTGATTTTTGCCATTGAAAAACGTCCAGAAATGATTGAAGCTACTGACTGAATGAAAGGAGCTGGCATCTCACTCTCTTTGAATCTTCTTTATCATGCTAAGAGGAGCAGGAAAAAGCAAAAAATTTCAGAATTGCACCTTGCAATGCGGAGAAATTACAGTTTGTGCATTTACAATATTCATTGATTTTTGCCATTGAAAAACATCCAGAAATGATTGAAGCTACTGACTGAATGAAAGGAGCTGGCATCTCACTCTCTTTGAATCTTCTTTATCATGCTAAGAGGAGCAGGAAAAAGCAAAAAATTTCAGAATTGCACCTTGCAATGCGGAGAAATTACTGTTTGTGCATTTATAATATTCATTGATTTTTGCCATTGAAAAACATCATGTTATTCATATACCAGAAATGTTTGAAGCTACTGACTGAATGAAAGGAGCTGGCATCTCACTCTCTTTGAATCTTCTTTATCATGCTAAGAGGAGCAGGAAAAAGCAAAAAATTTCAGAATTGCACCTTGCAATGTGGAGAAATTACTGTTTGTGCATTTACAATATTCATTGATTTTTACCATTGAAAAACGTCCAGAAATGATTGAAGCTACTGACTGAATGAAAGTAGCTGGCATCTCACTCTCTTTGAATCTTCTTTATCATGCTAAGAGGAGCAGGAAAAAGCAAAAAATTTCAGACTTGCACCTTGCAATGCGGAGAAATTACTGTTTGTGCATTTACAATATTCATTGATTTTTGCCATTGAAAAACATCATGTTATTCATATACCAGAAATGTTTGAAGCTACTGACAATGAAAGGAGCTGGCATCTCACTCTCTTTGAATCTTCTTTATCATGCTAAGAGGAGCAGGAAAAAGCAAAAAATTTCAGAATTGCACCTTGCAATGCGGAGAAATTACTGTTTGTGCATTTACAATATTCATTGATTTTTGCCATTGAAAAACATCATGTTATTCATATACCAGAAATGTTTGAAGCTACTGACTGAATGAAAGGAGCTGGCATCTCACTCTCTTTGAATCTTCTTTATCATGCTAAGAGGAGCAGGAAAAAGCAAAAAATGTCAGAATTGCACCTTGCAATGTGGAGAAATTACTGTTTGTGCATTTACAATATTCATTGATTTTTACCATTGAAAAACGTCCAGAAATGATTGAAGCTACTGACTGAATGAAAGTAGCTGGCATCTCACTCTCTTTGAATCTTCTTTATCATGCTAAGAGGAGCAGGAAAAAGCAAAAAATTTCAGACTTGCACCTTGCAATGCGGAGAAATTACTGTTTGTGCATTTACAATATTCATTGATTTTTGCCATTGAAAAACATCATGTTATTCATATACCAGAAATGTTTGAAGCTACTGACTGAATGAAAGGAGCTGGCATCTCACTCTCTTTGAATCTTCTTTATCATGCTAAGAGGAGCAGGAAAAAGCAAAAAATTTCAGAATTGCACCTTGCAATGCGGAGAAATTACTGTTTGTGCATTTACAATATTCATTGATTTTTGCCATTGAAAAACGTCCAGAAATGATTGAAGCTACTGACTGAATGAAAGGAGCTGGCATCTCACTCTCTTTGAATCTTCTTTATCATGCTAAGAGGAGCAGGAAAAAGCAAAAAATTTCAGAATTGCACCTTGCAATGCGGAGAAATTACTGTTTGTGCATTTACAATATTCATTGATTTTTGCCATTGAAAAACATCATGTTATTCATATACCAGAAATGTTTGAAGCTACTGACTGAATGAAAGGAGCTGGCATCTCACTCTCTTTGAATCTTCTTTATCATGCTAAGAGGAGCAGGAAAAAGCAAAAAATTTCAGAATTGCACCTTGCAATGCGGAGAAATTACTGTTTGTGCATTTACAATATTCATTGATTTTTGCCATTGAAAAACGTCCAGAAATGATTGAAGCTACTGACTGAATGAAAGGAGCTGGCATCTCACTCTCTTTGAATCTTCTTTATCATGCTAAGAGGAGCAGGAAAAAGCAAAAAATTTCAGAATTGCACCTTGCAATGCGGAGAAATTACTGTTTGTGCATTTACAATATTCATTGATTTTTGCCATTGAAAAACGTCCAGAAATGATTGAAGCTACTGACTGAATGAAAGGAGCTGGCATCTCACTCTCTTTGAATCTTCTTTATCATGCTAAGAGGAGCAGGAAAAAGCAAAAAATTTCAGAATTGCATCTTGCAGTGCGGAGAAATTACAGTTTGTGCATTTACAATATTCATTGATTTTTGCCATTGAAAAACATCCAGAAATGATTGAAGCTACTGACTGAATGAAAGGAGCTGGCATCTCACTCTCTTTGAATCTTCTTTATCATGCTAAGAGGAGCAGGAAAAAGCAAAAAATTTCAGAATTGCACCTTGCAATGCGGAGAAATTACTGTTTGTGCATTTACAATATTCATTCATTTTTGCCATTGAAAAACATCATGTTATTCATATACCAGAAATGTTTGAAGCTACTGACTGAATGAAAGGAGCTGGCATCTCACTCTCTTTGAATCTTCTTTATCATGCTAAGAGGAGCAGGAAAAAGCAAAAAATTTCAGAATTGCACCTTGCAATGTGGAGAAATTACTGTTTGTGCATTTACAATATTCATTGATTTTTACCATTGAAAAACGTCCAGAAATGATTGAAGCTACTGACTGAATGAAAGTAGCTGGCATCTCACTCTCTTTGAATCTTCTTTATCATGCTAAGAGGAGCAGGAAAAAGCAAAAAATTTCAGACTTGCACCTTGCAATGCGGAGAAATTACTGTTTGTGCATTTACAATATTCATTGATTTTTGCCATTGAAAAACATCATGTTATTCATATACCAGAAATGTTTGAAGCTACTGACTGAATGAAAGGAGCTGGCATCTCACTCTCTTTGAATCTTCTTTATCATGCTAAGAGGAGCAGGAAAAAGCAAAAAATTTCAGAATTGCACCTTGCAATGCGGAGAAATTACTGTTTGTGCATTTACAATATTCATTGATTTTTGCCACTGAAAAACGTCCAGAAATGATTGAAGCTACTGACTGAATGAAAGGAGCTGGCATCTCACTCTCTTTGAATCTTCTTTATCATGCTAAGAGGAGCAGGAAAAAGCAAAAAATTTCAGAATTGCACCTTGCAATGCGGAGAAATTATTGTTTGTGCATTTACAATATTCATTGATTTTTGCCATTGAAAAACATCATGTTATTCATATACCAGAAATGTTTGAAGCTACTGACTGAATGAAAGGAGCTGGCATCTCACTCTCTTTGAATCTTCTTTATCATGCTAAGAGGAGCAGGAAAAAGCAAAAAATTTCAGAATTGCACCTTGCAATGCGGAGAAATTACTGTTTGTGCATTTATAATATTCAATGATTTTTGCCATTGAAAAACATCCAGAAATGATTGAAGCTACTGACTGAACGAAAGGAGCTGGCATCTCACTCTCTTTGAATCTTCTTTATCATGCTAAGAGGAGCAGGAAAAAGCAAAAAATTTCAGAATTGCACCTTGCAATGCGGAGAAATTACTGTTTGTGCATTTACAATATTCATTGATTTTTGCCATTGAAAAACATCATGTTATTCATATACCAGAAATGTTTGAAGCTACTGACTGAATGAAAGGAGCTGGCATCTCACTCTCTTTGAATCTTCTTTATCATGCTAAGAGGAGCAGGAAAAAGCAAAAAATTTCAGAATTGCACCTTGCAATGCGGAGAAATTACTGTTTGTGCATTTACAATATTCATTGATTTTTGCCATTGAAAAACGTCCAGAAATGATTGAAGCTACTGACTGAATGAAAGGAGCTGGCATCTCACTCTCTTTGAATCTTCTTTATCATGCTAAGAGGAGCAGGAAAAAGCAAAAAATTTCAGAATTGCACCTTGCAATGCGGAGAAATTACTGTTTGTGCATTTACAATATTCATTGATTTTTGCCATTGAAAAACGTCCAGAAATGATTGAAGCTACTGACTAAATGAAAGGAGCTGGCATCTCACTCTCTTTGAATCTTGTTTATCATGCTAAGAGGAGCAGGAAAAAGCAAAAAATTTCAGAATTGCACCTTGCAATGCGGAGAAATTACTGTTTGTGCATTTACAATATTCATTGATTTTTGCCATTGAAAAACGTCCAGAAATGATTGAAGCTACTGACTGAATGAAAGGAGCTGGCATCTCACTCTCTTTGAATCTTCTTTATCATGCTAAGAGGAGCAGGAAAAAGCAAAAAATTTCAGAATTGCACCTTGCAATGCGGAGAAATTACAGTTTGTGCATTTACAATATTCATTGATTTTTGCCATTGAAAAACATCCAGAAATGATTGAAGCTACTGACTGAATGAAAGGAGCTGGCATCTCACTCTCTTTGAATCTTCTTTATCATGCTAAGAGGAGCAGGAAAAAGCAAAAAATTTCAGAATTGCACCTTGCAATGCGGAGAAATTACTGTTTGTGCATTTACAATATTCATTGATTTTTGCCATTGAAAAACATCATGTTATTCATATACTAGAAATGTTTGAAGCTACTGACTGAATGAAAGGAGCTGGCATCTCACTCTCTTTGAATCTTCTTTATCATGCTAAGAGGAGCAGGAAAAAGCAAAAAATTTCAGAATTGCACCTTGCAATGTGGAGAAATTACTGTTTGTGCATTTACAATATTCATTGATTTTTACCATTGAAAAACGTCCAGAAATGATTGAAGCTACTGACTGAATGAAAGTAGCTGGCATCTCACTCTCTTTGAATCTTCTTTATCATGCTAAGAGGAGCAGGAAAAAGCAAAAAATTTCAGACTTGCACCTTGCAATGCGGAGAAATTACTGTTTGTGCATTTACAATATTCATTGATTTTTGCCATTGAAAAACATCATGTTATTCATATACCAGAAATGTTTGAAGCTACTGACTGAATGAAAGGAGCTGGCATCTCACTCTCTTTGAATCTTCTTTATCATGCTAAGAGGAGCAGGAAAAAGCAAAAAATTTCAGAATTGCACCTTGCAATGCGGAGAAATTACTGTTTGTGCATTTACAATATTCATTGATTTTTGCCATTGAAAAACATCATGTTATTCATATACCAGAAATGTTTGAAGCTACTGACTGAATGAAAGGAGCTGGCATCTCACTCTCTTTGAATCTTCTTTATCATGCTAAGAGGAGCAGGAAAAAGCAAAAAATTTCAGAATTGCACCTTGCAATGTGGAGAAATTACTGTTTGTGCATTTACAATATTCATTGATTTTTACCATTGAAAAACGTCCAGAAATGATTGAAGCTACTGACTGAATGAAAGTAGCTGGCATCTCACTCTCTTTGAATCTTCTTTATCATGCTAAGAGGAGCAGGAAAAAGCAAAAAATTTCAGACTTGCACCTTGCAATGCGGAGAAATTACTGTTTGTGCATTTACAATATTCATTGATTTTTGCCATTGAAAAACATCATGTTATTCATATACCAGAAATGTTTGAAGCTACTGACTGAATGAAAGGAGCTGGCATCTCACTCTCTTTGAATCTTCTTTATCATGCTAAGAGGAGCAGGAAAAAGCAAAAAATTTCAGAATTGCACCTTGCAATGCGGAGAAATTACTGTTTGTGCATTTACAATATTCATTGATTTTTGCCATTGAAAAACATCATGTTATTCATATACCAGAAATGTTTGAAGCTACTGACTGAATGAAAGGAGCTGGCATCTCACTCTCTTTGAATCTTGTTTATCATGCTAAGAGGAGCAGGAAAAAGCAAAAAATTTCAGAATTGCACCTTGCAATGCGGAGAAATTACTGTTTGTGCATTTACAATATTCATTGATTTTTGCCATTGAAAAACGTCCAGAAATGATTGAAGCTACTGACTGAATGAAAGGAGCTGGCATCTCACTCTCTTTGAATCTTCTTTATCATGCTAAGAGGAGCAGGAAAAAGCAAAAAATTTCAGAATTGCACCTTGCAATGCGGAGAAATTACAGTTTGTGCATTTACAATATTCATTGATTTTTGCCATTGAAAAACATCCAGAAATGATTGAAGCTACTGACTGAATGAAAGGAGCTGGCATCTCACTCTCTTTGAATCTTCTTTATCATGCTAAGAGGAGCAGGAAAAAGCAAAAAATTTCAGAATTGCACCTTGCAATGCGGAGAAATTACTGTTTGTGCATTTACAATATTCATTGATTTTTGCCATTGAAAAACATCATGTTATTCATATACCAGAAATGTTTGAAGCTACTGACTGAATGAAAGGAGCTGGCATCTCACTCTCTTTGAATCTTCTTTATCATGCTAAGAGGAGCAGGAAAAAGCAAAAAATTTCAGAATTGCACCTTGCAATGTGGAGAAATTACTGTTTGTGCATTTACAATATTCATTGATTTTTACCATTGAAAAACGTCCAGAAATGATTGAAGCTACTGACTGAATGAAAGTAGCTGGCATCTCACTCTCTTTGAATCTTCTTTATCATGCTAAGAGGAGCAGGAAAAAGCAAAAAATTTCAGACTTGCACCTTGCAATGCGGAGAAATTACTGTTTGTGCATTTACAATATTCATTGATTTTTGCCATTGAAAAACATCATGTTATTCATATACCAGAAATGTTTGAAGCTACTGACTGAATGAAAGGAGCTGGCATCTCACTCTCTTTGAATCTTCTTTATCATGCTAAGAGGAGCAGGAAAAAGCAAAAAATTTCAGAATTGCACCTTGCAATGCGGAGAAATTACTGTTTGTGCATTTACAATATTCATTGATTTTTGCCATTGAAAAACATCATGTTATTCATATACCAGAAATGTTTGAAGCTACTGACTGAATGAAAGGAGCTGGCATCTCACTCTCTTTGAATCTTCTTTATCATGCTAAGAGGAGCAGGAAAAAGCAAAAAATTTCAGAATTGCACCTTGCAATGTGGAGAAATTACTGTTTGTGCATTTACAATATTCATTGATTTTTACCATTGAAAAACGTCCAGAAATGATTGAAGCTACTGACTGAATGAAAGTAGCTGGCATCTCACTCTCTTTGAATCTTCTTTATCATGCTAAGAGGAGCAGGAAAAAGCAAAAAATTTCAGACTTGCACCTTGCAATGCGGAGAAATTACTGTTTGTGCATTTACGATATTCATTGATTTTTGCCATTGAAAAACATCATGTTATTCATATACCAGAAATGTTTGAAGCTACTGACTGAATGAAAGGAGCTGGCATCTCACTCTCTTTGAATCTTCTTTATCATGCTAAGAGGAGCAGGAAAAAGCAAAAAATTTCAGAATTGCACCTTGCAATGCGGAGAAATTACTGTTTGTGCATTTATAATATTCAATGATTTTTGCCATTGAAAAACATCCAGAAATGATTGAAGCTACTGACTGAACGAAAGGAGCTGGCATCTCACTCTCTTTGAATCTTCTTTATCATGCTAAGAGGAGCAGGAAAAAGCAAAAAATTTCAGAATTGCACCTTGCAATGCGGAGAAATTACTGTTTGTGCATTTACAATATTCATTGATTTTTGCCATTGAAAAACATCATGTTATTCATATACCAGAAATGTTTGAAGCTACTGACTGAATGAAAGGAGCTGGCATCTCACTCTCTTTGAATCTTCTTTATCATGCTAAGAGGAGCAGGAAAAAGCAAAAAATTTCAGAATTGCACCTTGCAATGCGGAGAAATTACTGTTTGTGCATTTACAATATTCATTGATTTTTGCCATTGAAAAACGTCCAGAAATGATTGAAGCTACTGACTGAATGAAAGGAGCTGGCATCTCACTCTCTTTGAATCTTCTTTATCATGCTAAGAGGAGCAGGAAAAAGCAAAAAATTTCAGAATTGCACCTTGCAATGCGGAGAAATTACTGTATGTGCATTTACAATATTCATTGATTTTTGCCATTGAAAAACGTCCAGAAATGATTGAAGCTACTGACTGAATGAAAGGAGCTGGCATCTCACTCTCTTTGAATCTTGTTTATCATGCTAAGAGGAGCAGGAAAAAGCAAAAAATTTCAGAATTGCACCTTGCAATGCGGAGAAATTACTGTTTGTGCATTTACAATATTCATTGATTTTTGCCATTGAAAAACGTCCAGAAATGATTGAAGCTACTGACTGAATGAAAGGAGCTGGCATCTCACTCTCTTTGAATCTTCTTTATCATGCTAAGAGGAGCAGGAAAAAGCAAAAAATTTCAGAATTGCACCTTGCAATGCGGAGAAATTACTGTTTGTGCATTTACAATATTCATTGATTTTTGCCATTGAAAAACATCATGTTATTCATATACCAGAAATGTTTGAAGCTACTGACTGAATGAAAGGAGCTGGCATCTCACTCTCTTTGAATCTTGTTTATCATGCTAAGAGGAGCAGGAAAAAGCAAAAAATTTCAGAATTGCACCTTGCAATGCGGAGAAATTACTGTTTGTGCATTTACAATATTCATTGATTTTTGCCATTGAAAAACGTCCAGAAATGATTGAAGCTACTGACTGAATGAAAGGAGCTGGCATCTCACTCTCTTTGAATCTTCTTTATCATGCTAAGAGGAGCAGGAAAAAGCAAAAAATTTCAGAATTGCACCTTGCAATGCGGAGAAATTACAGTTTGTGCATTTACAATATTCATTGATTTTTGCCATTGAAAAACATCCAGAAATGATTGAAGCTACTGACTGAATGAAAGGAGCTGGCATCTCACTCTCTTTGAATCTTCTTTATCATGCTAAGAGGAGCAGGAAAAAGCAAAAAATTTCAGAATTGCACCTTGCAATGCGGAGAAATTACTGTTTGTGCATTTACAATATTCATTGATTTTTGCCATTGAAAAACATCATGTTATTCATATACCAGAAATGTTTGAAGCTACTGACTGAATGAAAGGAGCTGGCATCTCACTCTCTTTGAATCTTCTTTATCATGCTAAGAGGAGCAGGAAAAAGCAAAAAATTTCAGAATTGCACCTTGCAATGTGGAGAAATTACTGTTTGTGCATTTACAATATTCATTGATTTTTACCATTGAAAAACGTCCAGAAATGATTGAAGCTACTGACTGAATGAAAGTAGCTGGCATCTCACTCTCTTTGAATCTTCTTTATCATGCTAAGAGGAGCAGGAAAAAGCAAAAAATTTCAGACTTGCACCTTGCAATGCGGAGAAATTACTATTTGTGCATTTACAATATTCATTGATTTTTGCCATTGAAAAACATCATGTTATTCATATACCAGAAATGTTTGAAGCTACTGACTGAATGAAAGGAGCTGGCATCTCACTCTCTTTGAATCTTCTTTATCATGCTAAGAGGAGCAGGAAAAAGCAAAAAATTTCAGAATTGCACCTTGCAATGCGGAGAAATTACTGTTTGTGCATTTACAATATTCATTGATTTTTGCCATTGAAAAACATCATGTTATTCATATACCAGAAATGTTTGAAGCTACTGACTGAATGAAAGGAGCTGGCATCTCACTCTCTTTGAATCTTCTTTATCATGCTAAGAGGAGCAGGAAAAAGCAAAAAATTTCAGAATTGCACCTTGCAATGTGGAGAAATTACTGTTTGTGCATTTACAATATTCATTGATTTTTACCATTGAAAAAAGTCCAGAAATGATTGAAGCTACTGACTGAATGAAAGTAGCTGGCATCTCACTCTCTTTGAATCTTCTTTATCATGCTAAGAGGAGCAGGAAAAAGCAAAAAATTTCAGAATTGCACCTTGCAATGCGGAGAAATTACTGTTTGTGCATTTACAATATTCATTGATTTTTGCCATTGAAAAACATCATGTTATTCATATACCAGAAATGATTGAAGCTACTGACTGAATGAAAGGAGCTGGCATCTCACTCTCTTTGAATCTTCTTTATCATGCTAAGAGGAGCAGGAAAAAGTAAAAAATTTCAGAATTGCACCTTGCTATGCGGAGAAATTACTGTTTGTGCATTTATAATATTCAATGATTTTTGCCATTGAAAAACGTCCAGAAATGATTGAAGCTACTGACTGAACGAAAGGAGCTGGCATCTCACTCTCTTTGAATCTTCTTTATCATGCTAAGAGGAGCAGGAAAAAGCAAAAAATTTCAGAATTGCACCTTGCAATGCAGAGAAATTACTGTTTGTGCATTTACAATATTCATTGATTTTTGCCATTGAAAAACGTCCAGAAATGATTGAAGCTACTGACTGAATGAAAGGAGCTGGCATCTCACTCTCTTTGAATCTTCTTTATCATGCTAAGAGGAGCAGGAAAAAGCAAAAAATTTCAGAATTGCACCTTGCAATGCGGAGAAATTACTGTTTGTGCATTTACAATATTCATTGATTTTTGCCATTGAAAAACATCATGTTATTCATATACCAGAAATGTTTGAAGCTACTGACTGAATGAAAGGAGCTGGCATCTCACTCTCTTTGAATCTTCTTTATCATGCTAAGAGGAGCAGGAAAAAGCAAAAAATTTCAGAATTGCATCTTGCAATGTGGAGAAATTACTGTTTGTGCATTTACAATATTCATTGATTTTTACCATTGAAAAACGTCCAGAAATGATTGAAGCTACTGACTGAATGAAAGTAGCTGGCATCTCACTCTCTTTGAATCTTCTTTATCATGCTAAGAGGAGCAGGAAAAAGCAAAAAATTTCAGACTTGCACCTTGCAATGCGGAGAAATTACTGTTTGTGCATTTACAATATTCATTGATTTTTGCCATTGAAAAACGTCCAGAAATGATTGAAGGTACTGACTGAATGAAAGGAGCTGGCATCTCACTCTCTTTGAATCTTCTTTATCATGCTAAGAGGAGCAGGAAAAAGCAAAAAATTTCAGAATTGCACCTTGCAATGCGGAGAAATTACTGTTTGTGCATTTACAATATTCATTGATTTTTGCCACTGAAAAACGTCCAGAAATGATTGAAGCTACTGACTGAATGAAAGGAGCTGGCATCTCACTCTCTTTGAATCTTCTTTAACATGCTAAGAGGAGCAGGAAAAAGCAAAAAATTTCAGAATTGCACCTTGCAATGCGGAGAAATTACAGTTTGTGCATTTACAATATTCATTGATTTTTGCCATTGAAAAACATCCAGAAATGATTGAAGCTACTGACTGAATGAAAGGAGCTGGCATCTCACTCTCTTTGAATCTTCTTTATCATGCTAAGAGGAGCAGGAAAAAGCAAAAAATTTCAGAATTGCACCTTGCAATGCGGAGAAATTACTGTTTGTGCATTTACAATATTCATTGATTTTTGCCATTGAAAAACATCATGTTATTCATATACCAGAAATGTTTGAAGCTACTGACTGAATGAAAGGAGCTGGCATCTCACTCTCTTTGAATCTTCTTTATCATGCTAAGAGGAGCAGGAAAAAGCAAAAAATTTCAGAATTGCACCTTGCAATGTGGAGAAATTACTGTTTGTGCATTTACAATATTCATTGATTTTTACCATTGAAAAACGTCCAGAAATGATTGAAGCTACTGACTGAATGAAAGTAGCTGGCATCTCACTCTCTTTGAATCTTCTTTATCATGCTAAGAGGAGCAGGAAAAAGCAAAAAATTTCAGACTTGCACCTTGCAATGCGGAGAAATTACTGTTTGTGCATTTACAATATTCATTGATTTTTGCCATTGAAAAACATCATTTTATTCATATACCAGAAATGTTTGAAGCTACGGACTGAATGAAAGGAGCTGGCATCTCACTCTCTTTGAATCTTCTTTATCATGCTAAGAGGAGCAGGAAAAAGCAAAAAATTTCAGAATTGCACCTTGCAATGCGGAGAAATTACTGTTTGTGCATTTACAATATTCATTGATTTTTGCCATTGAAAAACATCATGTTATTCATATACCAGAAATGTTTGAAGCTACTGACTGAATGAAAGGAGCTGGCATCTCACTCTCTTTGAATCTTCTTTATCATGCTAAGAGGAGCAGGAAAAAGCAAAAAATTTCAGAATTGCACCTTGCAATGCGGAGAAATTACTGTTTGTGCATTTACAATATTCATTGATTTTTGCCATTGAAAAACGTCCAGAAATGATTGAAGCTACTGACTGAATGAAAGGAGCTGGCATCTCACTCTCTTTGAATCTTCTTTATCATGCTAAGAGGAGCAGGAAAAATCAAAAAATTTCAGAATTGCACCTTGCAATGCGGAGAAATTACTGTTTGTGCATTTACAATATTCATTGATTTTTGCCATTGAAAAACATGTTATTCATATACCAGAAATGTTTGAAGCTACTGACTGAATGAAAGGAGCTGGCACCTCACTCTCTTTGAATCTTCTTTATCATGCTAAGAGGAGCGGGAAAAAGCAAAAAATTTCAGAATTGCACCTTGCAATGCGGAGAAATTACTGTTTGTGCATTTACAATATTCATTGATTTTTGCCATTGAAAAACGTCCAGAAATGATTGAAGGTACTGACTGAATGAAAGGAGCTGGCATCTCACTCTCTTTGAATCTTCTTTATCATGCTAAGAGGAGCAGGAAAAAGCAAAAAATTTCAGAATTGCACCTTGCAATGCGGAGAAATTACAGTTTGTGCATTTACAATATTCATTGATTTTTGCCATTGAAAAACATCCAGAAATGATTGAAGCTACTGACTGAATGAAAGGAGCTGGCATCTCACTCTCTTTGAATCTTCTTTATCATGCTAAGAGGAGCAGGAAAAAGCAAAAAATTTCAGAATTGCACCTTGCAATGCGGAGAAATTACTGTTTGTGCATTTACAATATTCATTGATTTTTGCCATTGAAAAACATCATGTTATTCATATACCAGAAATGTTTGAAGCTACTGACTGAATGAAAGGAGCTGGCATCTCACTCTCTTTGAATCTTCTTTATCATGCTAAGAGGAGCAGGAAAAAGCAAAAAATTTCAGAATTGCACCTTGCAATGTGGAGAAATTACTGTTTGTGCATTTACAATATTCATTGATTTTTACCATTGAAAAACGTCCAGAAATGATTGAAGCTACTGACTGAATGAAAGTAGCTGGCATCTCACTCTCTTTGAATCTTCTTTATCATGCTAAGAGGAGCAGGAAAAAGCAAAAAATTTCAGACTTGCACCTTGCAATGCGGAGAAATTACTGTTTGTGCATTTACAATATTCATTGATTTTTGCCATTGAAAAACATCATTTTATTCATATACCAGAAATGTTTGAAGCTACTGACTGAATGAAAGGAGCTGGCATCTCACTCTCTTTGAATCTTCTTTATCATGCTAAGAGGAGCAGGAAAAAGCAAAAAATTTCAGAATTGCACCTTGCAATGCGGAGAAATTACTGTTTGTGCATTTACAATATTCATTGATTTTTGCCATTGAAAAACATCATGTTATTCATATACCAGAAATGTTTGAAGCTACTGACTGAATGAAAGGAGCTGGCATCTCACTCTCTTTGAATCTTCTTTATCATGCTAAGAGGAGCAGGAAAAAGCAAAAAATTTCAGAATTGCACCTTGCAATGCGGAGAAATTACTGTTTGTGCATTTACAATATTCATTGATTTTTGCCATTGAAAAACGTCCAGAAATGATTGAAGCTACTGACTGAATGAAAGGAGCTGGCATCTCACTCTCTTTGAATCTTCTTTATCATGCTAAGAGGAGCAGGAAAAATCAAAAAATTTCAGAATTGCACCTTGCAATGCGGAGAAATTACTGTTTGTGCATTTACAATATTCATTGATTTTTGCCATTGAAAAACATGTTATTCATATACCAGAAATGTTTGAAGCTACTGACTGAATGAAAGGAGCTGGCACCTCACTCTCTTTGAATCTTCTTTATCATGCTAAGAGGAGCGGGAAAAAGCAAAAAATTTCAGAATTGCACCTTGCAATGCGGAGAAATTACTGTTTGTGCATTTACAATATTCATTGATTTTTGCCATTGAAAAACGTCCAGAAATGATTGAAGGTACTGACTGAATGAAAGGAGCTGGCATCTCACTCTCTTTGAATCTTCTTTATCATGCTAAGAGGAGCAGGAAAAAGCAAAAAATTTCAGAATTGCACCTTGCAATGCGGAGAAATTACTGTTTGTGCATTTACAATATTCATTGATTTTTGCCATTGAAAAACGTCCAGAAATGATTGAAGCTACTGACTGAATGAAAGGAGCTGGCATCTCACTCTCTTTGAATCTTCTTTATCATGCTAAGAGGAGCAGGAAAAAGCAAAAAATTTCAGAATTGCACCTTGCAATGCGGAGAAATTACAGTTTGTGCATTTACAATATTCATTGATTTTTGCCATTGAAAAACATCCAGAAATGATTGAAGCTACTGACTGAATGAAAGGAGCTGGCATCTCACTCTCTTTGAATGTTCTTTATCATGCTAAGAGGAGCAGGAAAAAGCAAAAAATTTCAGAATTGCACCTTGCAATGTGGAGAAATTACTGTTTGTGCATTTACAATATTCATTGATTTTTGCCATTGAAAAACATCATGTTATTCATATACCAGAAATGTTTGAAGCTACTGACTGAATGAAAGGAGCTGGCATCTCACTCTCTTTGAATCTTCTTTATCATGCTAAGAGGAGCAGGAAAAAGCAAAAAATTTCAGAATTGCACCTTGCAATGTGGAGAAATTACTGTTTGTGCATTTACAATATTCATTGATTTTTACCATTGAAAAACGTCCAGAAATGATTGAAGCTACTGACTGAATGAAAGTAGCTGGCATCTCACTCTCTTTGAATCTTCTTTATCATGCTAAGAGGAGCAGGAAAAAGCAAAAAATTTCAGACTTGCACCTTGCAATGCGGAGAAATTACTGTTTGTGCATTTACAATATTCATTGATTTTTGCCATTGAAAAACATTATGTTATTCATATACCAGAAATGTTTGAAGCTACTGACTGAATGAAAGTAGCTGGCATCTCACTCTCTTTGAATCTTCTTTATCATGCTAAGAGGAGCAGGAAAAACCAAAAAATTTCAGAATTGCACCTTGCAATGCGGAGAAATTACTGTTTGTGCATTTACAATATTCATTGATTTTTGCCATTGAAAAACGTCCAGAAATGATTGAAGCTACTGACTGAATGAAAGGAGCTGGCATCTCACTCTCTTTGAATCTTCTTTATCATGCTAAGAGGAGCAGGAAAAAGCAAAAAATTTCAGAATTGCACCTTGCAATGCGGAGAAATTACTGTTTGTGCATTTACAATATTCATTGATTTTTGCCATTGAAAAACATCATGTTATTCATATACCAGAAATGATTGAAGCTACTGACTGAATGAAAGGAGCTGGCATCTCACTCTCTTTGAATCTTCTTTATCATGCTAAGAGGAGCAGGAAAAAGTAAAAAATTTCAGAATTGCACCTTGCTATGCGGAGAAATTACTGTTTGTGCATTTATAATATTCAATGATTTTTGCCATTGAAAAACGTCCAGAAATGATTGAAGCTACTGACTGAACGAAAGGAGCTGGCATCTCACTCTCTTTGAATCTTCTTTATCATGCTAAGAGGAGCAGGAAAAAGCAAAAAATTTCAGAATTGCACCTTGCAATGCAGAGAAATTACTGTTTGTGCATTTACAATATTCATTGATTTTTGCCATTGAAAAACGTCCAGAAATGATTGAAGCTACTGACTGAATGAAAGGAGCTGGCATCTCACTCTCTTTGAATATTCTTTATCATGCTAAGAGGAGCAGGAAAAAGCAAAAAATTTCAGAATTGCACCTTGCAATGCGGAGAAATTACTGTTTGTGCATTTACAATATTCATTGATTTTTGCCATTGAAAAACATCATGTTATTCATATACCAGAAATGTTTGAAGCTACTGACTGAATGAAAGGAGCTGACATCTCACTCTCTTTGAATCTTCTTTATCATGCTAAGAGGAGCAGGAAAAAGCAAAAAATTTCAGAATTGCACCTTGCAATGCAGAGAAATTACTGTTTGTGCATTTACAATATTCATTGATTTTTGCCATTGAAAAACGTCCAGAAATGATTAAAGCTACTGACTGAATGAAAGGAGCTGGCATCTCACTCTCTTTGAATCTTCTTTATCATGCTAAGAGGAGCAGGAAAAAGCAAAAAATTTCAGAATTGCACCTTGCAATGCGGAGAAATTACTGTTTGTGCATTTACAATATTCATTGATTTTTGCCATTGAAAAACATCATGTTATTCATATACCAGAAATGTTTGAAGCTACTGACTGAATGAAAGGAGCTGGCATCTCACTCTCTTTGAATCTTCTTTATCATGCTAAGAGGAGCAGGAAAAAGCAAAAAATTTCAGAATTGCACCTTGCAATGTGGAGAAATTACTGTTTGTGCATTTACAATATTCATTGATTTTTACCATTGAAAAACGTCCAGAAATGATTGAAGCTACTGACTGAATGAAAGTAGCTGGCATCTCACTCTCTTTGAATCTTCTTTATCATGCTAAGAGGAGCAGGAAAAAGCAAAAAATTTCAGACTTGCACCTTGCAATGCGGAGAAATTACTGTTTGTGCATTTACAATATTCATTGATTTTTGCCATTGAAAAACGTCCAGAAATGATTGAAGGTACTGACTGAATGAAAGGAGCTGGCATCTCACTCTCTTTGAATCTTCTTTATCATGCTAAGAGGAGCAGGAAAAAGCAAAAAATTTCAGAATTGCACCTTGCAATGCGGAGAAATTACTGTTTGTGCATTTACAATATTCATTGATTTTTGCCACTGAAAAACGTCCAGAAATGATTGAAGCTACTGACTGAATGAAAGGAGCTGGCATCTCACTCTCTTTGAATCTTCTTTAACATGCTAAGAGGAGCAGGAAAAAGCAAAAAATTTCAGAATTGCACCTTGCAATGCGGAGAAATTACAGTTTGTGCATTTACAATATTCATTGATTTTTGCCATTGAAAAACATCCAGAAATGATTGAAGCTACTGACTGAATGAAAGGAGCTGGCATCTCACTCTCTTTGAATCTT
>NW_027369860.1:0-39856 GCF_046119375.1 Phyllobates terribilis
CAACATGACACACTATGATAATTGTGTTAAGAGCAAACAACTCTGAACCTCATTGAAAGCAAAGCAGAATGTCACAACTAAGAAGCCCCTTGAGCTCCTTCATATGGACCTCTGTGGCCCAATGCGCGTTCAAAGTCCTGGTGGAGCACGCTACATATTTTTGATCGTTGATGACTACTCTAGGTTCACATGGACCTTATTTCTGCGCTCCAAGGATCAAGTCTCCTCGTGCTTCATAGAGCTAGTCGCCCTACTCGAGAATTCTCTATCTATGAAGGTGCTCTCTATAAGATCTGATCATGGAACTGAATTTGAGAATGGAGAGATGCTAAGCTACTGTGTTGAAAGAGGAATTTCTCACAACTTCTCAGCTCTTAGGACAACGCAACAGAATGGAGTGGTTGAAAGAAAGAATAGAACGCTAGTAGAGATGGCGCGCACCATGCTTCTTCAAAGTGGTGTCACTCCCTCCTTATGGGCTGAAGCGGTGAACACTGCATGCTACATTACCAATAGAGCTCTTCTATGCCCCACTCTAGGAAAGACTCCCTATGAGCTGATCAAGGGATATCCTCCAAGCATATCTCATTTTAGGGTATTTGTATGCAAGTGCTACGTGCTAAATAATGGGAAAGATAATTTAAGCAAGTTTGATGAATGAAGTGTTGAAGCCATCTTTCTTGGATATGTCCCAACAAGCAAAGCGAAGGTGTTCAACCCAAGAACAAGAACCTTCAAGGAGAGCATACACATAGTGTTTGATGAAAGCACCTTCCTTTCTTCCTCGAAAAATACTTCCGATCCATTCCTAGAAGTCGCCCCCTTAGAAGCCCCTTCAGATATTGTTCAAGCACCTTCTCATAAAGCCTTTAACCCACTCTCCCCTCCTTAAACAACCTTAGTTCCCTGAGGCCCTGACTCAGACAACGATAACGAAAGGCCTTCTACCTCAAACTTTGATCAGAACACAGAGCCTCCCACTAGAGCTTTTCAACAACAAGGTGCTCATCCTCCAACGAACATGCTCACCCCAGTCCATTCTGGAATTCACACTCTCTCTCATGTAGCTCAACTAGCTCCTCCAGAGCCAATCGCTGAAGCACTTGACGAAACAACTGAGGAAACCAGCCTTTGTGCCTTCAACGCCTTCGTATCTCTCATTGAGCCTAAGAATATCAAAGAAGCCAATCTCGATCCAGATTGGGTGGCTGCTATGCAAGAAGAGCTTTATGAGTTCGAGTGAAACAAAGTCTAGTGCCTTGTCCCTAAGCCCTCCATTCACACCATCATAGGCACTCGTTGGGTCTTTCACAACAAGCTCGATGATTCAAGAGTTGTGGTCAGTAACAAAGGACGTTTAGTAGCACATGGGTACAATCAACAAAAAGGGATTGATTATGAAGAGACTTACGCCACAGTTGCTAGATTAGAGGCCATTCGACTTCTTATTGCCTTCGCTTTGCATAAGGGCTTCAAGCTCTTTGAAATGGATGAAAAGAGGGCCTTTCTCAATGGTGTGCTTAATGAAGAAGTGTACATGAAGCATCCCCCAGGCTTTGAAGACTCGAATCACCCAGAGCATATTTATTTCTTGGACAAGGCCCTCTATGGGTTAAAACAAGTACCAAGAGCATGGTATGAGTGCCTCTCTAAGTACCTCCTCGCCAACAACTACAAGAAGGGAACAATCAACAAGATGCTCTTCATCCAGGAACATAAAGGTGACATCCTAGTGGTTCAGGTATACGTTGATGATTTTATTTTTGGTTCAACTAACATGTCGCTTCTAGAGAAATTCAAAGACGTGATGAGTAGCAAGTTCAACATGAGCATGATAGGGGAACTCAACTTCTTCCTTGGACTTCAAGTGGTGAAAAAGGCTGAAGACATTCAAATTTATCAACAAAAGTATCTAAGGGAGATCATAAATAAGTTCGGGATTGACAATAGCAAGCCCCTTCACACTCTAGTGTCCACAAGCACTAAGCTAGACACAGACCTTAACGGCCCCAAGGCGAATGAAACACTCTATAGAGGTATGGTAGGATCTTTAATATACTTAACTGCCTCTAGGCCCGATATTGTTTTTGCAGTGAGCTTGTGTGCACGTTTCCAATCTGATCCAAGGGAGTCGCACGTAGCCATCATCAAGTGTATCCTTCGTTACCTAAAAGGGATTGATAATATTTGTTTATGGTACCCTAAGAACTGAGATTTTACCCTTGTTGGATACATAAATGCTAACTATGCAAGCTATCTCGTTGATCGAAAGAGCACCTCAAGTATAGCACAATTTCTATGCCCTTGTCTGGTTTCATGGGGCTCTCGCAAACAGAACTCAGTAGCTGTGTCCACCACTGAGGCTGAATACATAGCAGCCGCTTCTTGTTGCGCTCAACTCCTATGGCTCAAGCAACAACTCACTGACTTCGAAATCTCGATGGGCTCGATTGAAATAAGGTGTGACAACACATGCGCGATCAACATCTCAAAGAATCATGTGCACCACTCTCGAACCAAGCACATTGACGTGCGTCATCATTTCCTTCGAGATAATGTGGAGAAGAAGCACATCAAGATCTCCTATTGTAGAACTGAGGATCAAATAGCAGACATTTTCACCAAGGCCTTGAACAAGGAACCGTTCATCAAACAAAGACTTCACTTGGGCTTGATTCCCTTTCATTAAGCATCTCCTTGCACGTAAGCCTTCTCCCTTGATCTTGTGTAAATTCAGTGCTCCTTTTAATCTTTGGAAATTAGGTCTAATTTGTGCGCGAACCTAGCCTATACTCTTAGAGGTATTCGTGCTTCGCCCGCTCTGTGTGATGCTAAATTATAAATGCTTAGTTAGGCCCTCTTTAGGATTGCACTATTGCTTGCTAAAACTTGATCTATTTGCATGCTATTAATTTTCAAGCCCTTATATATATATGCACGATAATCGCTTCTTAAACTCATTATCAAGGCCCCGGATATGATTCATGCTTATAGTCCAGTCCCTTAGCCTTGATCTCAATGTTACTTTTCCTATGACCATATAAACCACAACTGGGAATATTCACTGAGATGTCAAAAAGCCTACCCATATATGCTTAGCACCTCTTGTTTTTAAAGGAGATTTTATGTTCCTTTGTGTGTGTGAGTTTATTATGTGCTTAAGCAAGTTGAATTATCCTACTGAGAATGGTAACTGAGACTGTTAGTTGAGCTTTGGTAGGAATATTAAAGCTCAATGTATTTCTCTGTGTTTTGATGATAACAAACTAATATGTTTAATCTCTTAGTGTTTTTAAGCCTTCCAGGTCATTTCCATACTTGTAAGGATGCGCTTAAGTCACTTAGAGATGCGCTTGACTGGTCACAGTCGCGCTTAACACCAAGCGGAGAAATCAAGTTTCGCAAAACGGTGTTTCAATAAATCCTGTCAACGTACAGATGTGAGTGTAGGCGTGCTTCTAAGCCATTGAAGATGCGCTTGAAGCAAATGGAGAAAGTTGATCACGAGGTTCCACTGAAGCTTAGGGTGTGCCAGAGCACAGGAGAACAAATCTAGACGCTTCGAAGGCTGGTAAAGCGGGAGAGTGCAAGTTGCGTGCACAGGAAGGTGCGAGAAGAACTTCACACTCTTTGGGACACCACTCAAGGGATCGCCAGCGTGGCAAGAGTTTGTTAGAGCTTAAAGCACACGGATTGCTTATGTGGCGTGGATCAACACATGGAGAACAAAACCAAATCACTCCAAGACGTTGATTAATTCTGGTGAAGTGATCAAGGCACACGGATTGATGAGGTGGCTATTGCTTAGTCTTCTAGTTTGTTACAAGGAATTAAGCAAGGGTAGCTTAAGGTTTTTGTATAAATAGAGGACTATAGCATTCACTCTAGAAGAGGGGATCAGAGGGATTTCGAAGCTGTAATACAAAGTGAGTAGTTCATAGGGAAAGCTAGGGGTGCTTAGATTGATTACTCAGGTTTGTATTAAGAGAGAGTGTAGAGCCATTTGTTCTTGAGCTGATTGGTTGTATTGTGAGGAGAAAGCTTACAAGTGAGCTTCTCGTGTTGAAGCAAGATATTGTAACCCTATTCAATCAATACAAAATTAGTGGTGAGTTTTATCCCGAGTCAATTAGTGGCTTAGGGTTCTCACCTTGAAAAAAAACTCTTGTGTTGTATGCAAATAGAAATGCGCTTTAAGTTACCAAAGTAGAAAATACGTGTTTTGATCAGCTATTGTCTTTTGTCTCTAAGGTTCATTAAGCCTTAGATGCGCTTCACCAGTATTGAATTGCGCTTAAGTCACTTAGAGATGCGCTTGACTGGTCACAGTCGCGCTTAACACCAAGCGGAGAAATCAAGTTTCGCAAAACGGTGTTTCAATAAATCCTGTCAACGTACAGATGTGAGTGTAGGCGTGCTTCTAAGCCATTGAAGATGCGCTTGAAGCAAAAGGAGAAAGTTGATCACGAGGTTCCACTGAAGCTTAGGGTGTGCCAGAGCACAGGAGAACAAATCTAGACGCTTCGAAAGCTGGTAAAGCGGGAGAGTGCAAGTTGCGTGCACAGGAAGGTGCGAGAAGAACTTCACACTCTTTGGGACGCCACTCAAGGGATCGCCAGCGTGGCAAGAGTTTGTTAGAGCTTAAAGCACACGGATTGCTTATGTGGCGTGGATCAACACATGGAGAACAAAACCAAATCACTCCAAGCCGTTGATTAATTCTGGTGAAGTGATCAAGGCACACGGATTGATGAGGTGGCTATTGCTTAGTCTTCTAGTTTGTTACAAGGAATTAAGCAAGGGTAGCTTAAGGTTTTTGTATAAATAGAGGACTATAGCATTCACTCTAGAAGAGGGGATCAGAGGGATTTCGAAGCTGTAATACAAAGTGAGTAGTTCATAGGGAAAGCTAGGGGTGCTTAGATTGATTACTCAGGTTTGTATTCAGAGAGAGTGTAGAGCCATTTGTTCTTGAGCTGATTGGTTGTATTGTGAGGAGAAAGCTTACAAGTGAGCTTCTCGTGTTGAAGCAAGAGATTGTAACCCTATTCAATCAATACAAAATTAGTGGTGAGTTTTATCCCGAGTCAATTAGTGGCTTAGGGTTCTCACCTTGAAAAAAAACTCTTGTGTTGTATGCAAATAGAAGTGCGCTTTAATAACTTAAAGCGCGCTTTATTGTCGTCTGACCACTTCCGCACTTAAAGGACATTAGTAAATTCATTACTAAGTGTCCTACATTGGTCAAACGCATCTCAAGTATCGAAAGCGCAATTCAATACTGGTGAAGCGCATCTAAGGCTTAATGAACCTTAGAGACAAAAGACAATAGCTGATCAAAACACGTATTTTCTACTTTGGTAACGTGTTATTTCCAACAATTGGTATCAGAGCGCCAGGTTTGCCTATTTGCACTAATCCTTTTAGTGGTTCAAAAGGATTCTCAAGTCTAGAACAATGGCCAGCTTCAACCTCGGTATTTCTCTCGCCAAGCCCCATGTCCTTATTGAAGGCGAACTTGAATGGTGGCTCACTATGACGAAGAACTACATCCAGCAAACCGACTATCAGTGCTGGAAGATTATTGAAAAGGGTGATGAGAAGATCTCCGAGACGGATGAATCAAAATGGGAAGCAAAAGAGTACCAACTTATGGAGAAGAATGCTAAAGCGCGACAGCTCATTCTTAATGCTCTTTCACGGAAAGATATAGACAAGGTAATGTCCCTTCCCACTGCTCAAGCTATGTGGAAAGCTATTATAAACATGCACTCTGGCAGTGATGATATGAAGGACAACCGTATCTTTGAGCTTAATCGCGAGTTTTGCTCCATTCGAATGGGGGAAAATGAGCTCGTCTCTGATTATCATTCTCGGTGTCAAATTCTGTATGACAAGATGCTTTCTGCTGGAATGGAGAAGAAAGCTTGGGAGTATTCTATGGCGTTCATTCATGGAGTGAACTCAAAGTATACAACCCTCAAGCAAATTCTTCTTCAGTCCAAGGAAACCCGAGATTTGCCTATCTTTGTTCTTGCAGGTAAATTTAAAGTGCAGGAAATCAAGAACAACGAGGAAAAGCACTCAAATCAAGAAACAAGAGGGATAGCGCTCAAGCTTTCACGTGTACTCCAAAAGCTTGAAAATGATGACGAAGGAGAAGACGACGATGATAAGGACGTCGCTATGATGACTAAGGTTGTGAAGAAATTCTTCAAGAAGCAGGGTGGTTTGAATCAGCGCGATCCTACCTACAAGCAGCGCGATCCCAAGGAGTTCACCTGTTTCAACTGCAACGAAAAGGGACATCTCGCTAAAGCATGTCCTCATCTAAAGGTGAATCCAAGCGCAAGCTCCACCGAAATACAACCCCCTCCTAAACAAGTTTTTGTTTCACTCTGGGGTGAATCTGATGGAGATTCGGATGATGGAGCGCAAGATGGTGTCTGCTTGATGGCTGGTAGTAGATCAGACTCAGACTCTAGCTCTGATGTTGAGGTAACGGATCTTAACTATGAAATCTTACCCAAGCGCAACCTTATCAATCTTTTAAAAGAATTAATGGTTGATCATAAGTCACTAGCTGATGAAGCTAGGGGACTTCTGGATAAACTTAATAGTTCTAAGGAAGAAGTAGTTGAGCTTTCCAAGCGCTTACATGACAACCCCACTCTCTTGACAAAATCCTGTGAGCGTTGTCATGAAAGCAAGTTGAAAAGAATCTCTGACTCAACCAAGGATGTAAAGCTCGATCAGATCATATCAAAGCTTGACATTCTTACTAAGCTAGTAGAAGCAAAGTCTGTCCCTCAAACAGGCTTTGTGAAAGCTAGACCTGGATTGGGTTATGACCCCCAGGAATCTTCCTCTAAATCCAGCTCTCCTCTATCAAGTGATTTCTCTTCTAAAATCAAATCACTTGAACAAGACCTAACTGCCTACAAGAGTGAAAACTCTCATTTGAAGGGCAGAATAAAGGTACTTGAGAATCAACCTTTAGAAACCAAACAGTGGTTTCATGAGGCAAAAGCGCATCATTTGTATAAGAAACAAGCGCATACCCCAACTAAGCCCTATAAGCCGATGGCTAAATCCAAGGGCAAGCGTCAACGTTATCAACGTTCACATGTTGACAACGGTTGCGCTTCAAAGCACAGAGATGCGCTTCGTAAAGCGCGACCTCATATCGTGCTTGATCTTAATGATCCTAGCTATTATGAGCCTGTTCATAAAACAAGCGAGTCAATAGCTATGGACAATGTTCCCACGAAGCGTGCGCTTCGTAGGGAACATAGAAATTGATCTTTTTCTATGCAGAATGAAATGAAGAGTAGAAGATTCATGTTTAGCGATTGTTTGTAATGAGCGATCCACTACGGCTACTCTCATTTCAACATAAGGAAGAAGCACAAGACTTCTTCAGGGCAGAAGGCAAGAAAAGATCACGAGACATACCAGTACACCATTCATGCTTATATCTCGGTGTACACTTTCTATGTGATCATTTGAAGCGCAAGATCATCAAGCTTGACTATATATCTTCAGAAGGGCAAATAGCGAATATCCTACACAAGCGCTTGACCGATAGACTTTCTTAAACTTCCAGGTTCAATTCGGTTTCATGCAACTCCATTAGCTTAAAGGCAATGGCACTGTAAGTATTTATCTATTTGACTAGAACTAGCAAGCATAATATCAATGTTTGAACTTTAGTAGCATGCGCTTAAATGATTAAATCATCTCATGCTGTGTAGTTGTTTATCAAACGGATTGCGCTTCTAAGATATCTTCCTAGTTTAGCTCGATTTGATATAATCTCAGTCATTGCATGCTCTTCATTGCCAAAAACGTGACAATGGTGATCGTCTTCTACCCATATTACATGCCTAAGAAATGATCCATTGCATAGGTGTCCCTAGCCTGACTAGATGTAACGCTTCTCTCGTCCTTTATTGAGCTCTACATTAGAGAAGTATTCATTTGGTGACAAAAAGCCTCAATTACCATGCTACATGTATATGCACATACGATTACATATTACTTGAGTGATTGAATGCTGTAATGTCCCCAACTTGAAATGTGCATTTCCCGTTCATTTTACTATCTGCATAGTGGCTGGTAAGTTTGACACTGGACATCACATACATACACGAAGATAGTTACATTCGACATTGAGCTTCATCACTATCATATTCAAGCTTCTTGCCGTCGACCAAGAGCTTGTGGCTCAGAACCTTTCTCAGTATGGTGATCATAAAGGTACTGTTGCCACGATTATCGCTGATTGTGCTTCATGCACAGGGCGAAGAGACTTCATCAAATCTCCCAAGAAGAAAGCACATCTAGAGACGTTGTTATGTACTTCTGGTAAGGGAAAAGGTTGCGCTTAAACATAAAAGTCGCCACCCCCTCCAGGTTTTTTTGACCTTCAAGTTTGTCTCAATGTGATACATTTGTCTCTCCCCTGCATCTCCCCACTCACAGAGCGGACCAACAAGAATCAGCGCATGTGATGAAGTTCTCTAGTTGATTAACGACTTTGTTGTTTGTGTGTGGTGGTTGCGCTTATAAAGCGTATTTGCTGGGCTTCTTACTCTTTACTATGTTTATTTGTATTCTGAACTAGTCTCCCTAGTATTCCGACCCTACTTTTGGCAGTTTGGAAATTACTAAGCATGCACTTGACTTTTATATCTCTGAGAGTCTTGCTAATGTGATATTTTCTTTGCCTTCTCTGTTTGATTTTTTCACTATCTCAGTATTGTTTTGATCTTAACCTAGAGAAGCGCACCTGCTAACTTTCCGACTGTATGATTACGCTTGAATTTTTCGATGATGTCAAAAGGGGGAAGAAAACAGGTACATCCTTCTTTGATTAAGGGGGAAGTTTGAGACCGTGCTTGAACTTAGGGGGAATTCGAAATCTGTCGATAAGGTACTTGGTAAGATACTTCGACCTATTTCCGAATCTGTGTATATGATTAAATTGATGTTTGTTGTCTTCAATTTCATCACTAATGAAAGTATATGAGCTTACCTGTTATATAGTTTGTCATCATCAAAAAGGGGGAAATTGTTAGTTGAGCTTTGGTAGGAATATTAAAGCTCAATGTATTTCTCTGTGTTTTGATGATAACAAACTAATATGTTTAATCTCTTAGTGTTTTTAAGCCTTCCAGGTCATTGCCATACTTGTAAGGATGCGCTTAAGTCACTTAGAGATGCGCTTGACTGGTCACAGTCGCGCTTAACACCAAGCGGAGAAATCAAGTTTCGCAAAACGGTGTTTCAATAAATCCTGTCAACGTACAGATGTGAGTGTAGGCGTGCTTCTAAGCCATTGAAGATGCGCTTGAAGCAAAAGGAGAAAGTTGATCACGAGGTTCCACTGAAGCTTAGGGTGTGCCAGAGCACAGGAGAACAAATCTAGACGCTTCGAAGGCTGGTAAAGCGGGAGAGTGCAAGTTGCGTGCATAGGAAGGTGCGAGAAGAACTTCACACTCTTTGGGACGCCACTCCAGGGATCGCCAGCGTGGCAAGAGTTTGTTAGAGCTTAAAGCACACGGATTGCTTATGTGGCGTGGATCAACACATGGAGAACAAAACCGAATCACTCCAAGCCGTTGATTAATTCTGGTGAAGTGATCAAGGCACACGGATTGATGAGGTGGCTATTGCTTAGTCTTCTAGTTTGTTACAAGGAATTAAGCAAGGGTAGCTTAAGGTTTTTGTATAAATAGAGGACTATAGCATTCACTCTAGAAGAGGGGATCAGAGGGATTTCGAAGCTGTAATACAAAGTGAGTAGTTCATAGGGAAAGCTAGGGGTGCTTAGATTGATTACTCAGGTTTGTATTCAGAGAGAGTGTAGAGCCATTTGTTCTTGAGCTGATTGGTTGTATTGTGAGGAGAAAGCTTACAAGTGAGCTTCTCGTGTTGAAGCAAGAGATTGTAACCCTATTCAATCAATACAAAATTAGTGGTGAGTTTTATCCCGAGTTAATTAGTGGCTTAGGGTTCTCACCTTGAAAAAAAACTCTTGTGTTGTATGCAAATAGAAGTGCGCTTTAATAACTTAAAGCGCGCTTTATTGTCGTCTGACCACTTCCGCACTTAAAGGACATTAGTAAATTCATTACTAAGTGTCCTACATTGGTCAAGCGCATCTCAAGTATCGAAAGCGCAATTCAATACTGGTGAAGCGCATCTAAGGCTTAATGAACCTTAGAGACAAAAGACAATAGCTGATCAAAACACGTATTTTCTACTTTGGTAACGTGTTATTTCCAACAGAGACACAACGCGTCCTACTATGGGGACCGAGTAAGTAGAAGAGATCACAAGCTCAGTGTTTGAATTACATGTCCTTGGGGACCGAGTAACTCAGTTTAGAGTGCAGCACAGAGAACTTCGGGAACTGAGTATAGGGACCGATAGAATTTTAGGAACCGAGCATCTCAACGGTCGAATATCTTCTAGGCACTCATTACTCCATAGCCTACCAACGGTCACTTGCATCTGTGATATATGAGGCGCCACTCCAGATCTATAATAAGGTTGTTGTAATTCGACCATTCGATACTCTCCATAAATAGCCCCCTTGACCAGATTCAGCCCCCCTCTTCACCACCTCTGCAAATATTCACTCTTCTTAAACCCTCTCTCTCCCAAGCACTCAACGCTCAAACCCTGCTACTCTCCACATCTCTTCCCTTCTCTACTTCACAAATTCCACTCACTCAAACTCAAAAAAATGGCCAACCCAATGAACATTGACCCCGCAAAATGGGCTAAGTTCCAAGAGTTCCAAGAGTTCATGAAGAGCTCCACAGCCGCTGCCTCTGTTGCACCCTCTACCTCCACGACTCCAACACCCATGGAGGAAGACCAAATGACCCCCGTCATTCACCTTGTCTCCTCCACTGACGTCAAAGCATCATCCACTGATTCCACCGAGCACACCCCCTCCGCCTCCAAATATGATGCATCCACCCTTCACCATCCTGACATCACATCCACTACCCTTGCTCTCACTACTCCTCCCTATCCCTTGCCTTAACCTCCCTTAAACGAGCCTTAGCTATCAAACCCCTCCACCACACAAAAACACCAAAAGACGATCGCCCTGCCTGAAAGCGACGAGTCCCTCGATCTCCCACCTGCTCACGGCAATTTCTTGACTCGAGTCATCATCTAGCCTCTAATCATAGGCCAAGGCTTCTGGTCCAGCCTCAACCCTGTAGAGTTTGATGTCACCGTCGCCTCCCTCGAGCGCACTTGCTGGTCAGAGCTCGAGGTGGAGCCATTCGTAGTCGACTATGACGAGGTGAGAAAGTTCTATAGCGCCCTTGCCGTCATGACCCCCAACCCGGTCCAGCTCTACTCTGCGGCCCACATTCCATGGGGGGCAAGCCTAAGACGCTGATTGTCAAGCTAATGGCAAAGGTTCTCGATCTTCCAACGGGTGAAGGGTACGCGTCTCTACAAAAGAAGAACTGGCCCTCTAGAAAGGGAAAGACGCTGGATTTGCTGGTGGGGAAGTTGCGTCCAAGGGAGATGAAGACGCACATGCTGGGCTTCGGGACAAAGATCATCAATTATATCATGTTGCGCAATATAATCCCTCGCCAAGAGTAGCGCGATACTGTCACCATTGCAGATGCATGCATGCTACGAGAGGTTATCGAAGGGAGTCTCATAGACACGCCACGACTCATCCTCTCTCACATGTTGACGGTGAAAATGCATAAGAACCACGAGCTTCTCTACCCCCACATCGTCAAGAAGCTCATGCTCGAGCTGGGGATTTATAGGCCGATCAAGGAAACGCCCTGTGAAAGTATTATCACTGAGACTGGGCTGCGTCGGCTACTCAAACACGCCAGTATGGATGCGCTGGTTGAGAAGCTGCTCCTTGGCTCCACTCCCAGATCTGAGCCTAAGCCCGAGCCCAAACTAAAGCCCGACTCCTCAGCCCCACCCAAATCTGAACCCAGACCTCGCAGAATCAAGAGCCCCTTGAAGGTGCCCAAGCAGCTACTTCTGCCGAACATGAGCTCAGAGGAAATTCAGCTTCGCACCTTAGAAGCTGTACTTTATACCAATTGACATCTATCAGGGCTCAAGCGTATGCTCAACTGGCATCTTCATCACGTCAAGGCACTCATGATCGGGTCTCTAAAAAAGGGTTGCGAGGATGACTACCAAGATGAATACCAATGTGAGTAGATGTTATCTCAATTCCTCTTAGGGCCCCGTAGAGATCCAAAGCTCCTCTATAATTCTTGTCATTTTTGCTCTTTTTTGGTTATTTTTTCTGTGTGCTCTTATATTTTATAAATGAATTACTTGCTTTGGTTCACTTATCTACTTGCTCTAGTGCGTACTGAGATAGGGCTAGACTTATTGTGTTTTCTTTCGTATCACTTACTCAATCCTCTAGAAGGCACGCACATGCTACACTTAGTTTCCCTTGATTAATATTGCGCATTCCTTTTTACTTGATGTCAAAAGGGGAATATTACATGCATAGGAGTTATTTAATTTAGGGGGAACTAGAATATATGAAGTTAAAGGTCGATGCTTATTACTTGTTCATTGATTAAGGTGGAATCAAAAGCTACTTCTTTATTCAGCTCTATAGTACGCCTATGCCAAGATTCTAAGTTTGTCATCATTAAAAAGGGGGAAATTGTTAGTTATATGAACTAGCCCCTTAGTTCGTATAAATGATAATATCTCAGTTTTAATAATAACAAACTACCTTATGAACTAATATGTGTATTGAGTGAGATATCGTAGGAAATCGATAAGCCTTTGAGTTACTTAGGAAGCTTAAGTGTGGAAAGAAACAAGCTTAAGAGAAGATACAAGAGCCAATTCAGCGAGAAGACTAGCGCTCAAGGCGGTTAACTAGGAGCAAGGGAACCGAAGGATACTGAAGGGAACCGAACAATAAGAATGAAGGATCGAGCTGCACAAGTAACACGCTACACAAGGAGGATGCGTTCAAGGGGACTGAAGACGCTCAAGGGGACCGAGCGCGTATTTATGGAAAGAAATCTTCCTAGAGCTAAAGAAGGAAAGATTTTTTCACCAAGAGATTTACCAGATTCGAGATCTTAACAATTGAAGCAAGTTTGTCATTATATTCGGCTAGTTTAGATTTAGTACTTTATTTATTATTATTCACTTGCTTTTAGGTAATTAGTTCCCGGTGATTATGCCATAGTATAAATATCTTAGTTCTTTTATCATTAGAGTGATTGTCGAACTAGAGAGAAAGAGTTCATCTTGATTTAGAGCTTAGGCAATAACTAGGAGAGTTGAGACAAACTAAGAACTATGTGTTCGCCTAGTAGTTGTAAGTCTCACAAGAAATCAAATCGAACAATGTTTTGGAATTGAAGTGTTTATTTGTTCTTAGTCTTATATTTCCGCACAAAAGATCCTATCTTTAGTTAGACTAAGTTCTTCATGATCCACACGCTTGCTTTCATTAAGGAGAGAAGGAAAAAAAACATGAGTTTATAAAAAAGAAATAAAAGGGTTCATTGATTTTAGTAACAAAAAAAGAGAGAGAAAAGAACTTGTAAAAATTCAAGATGACCCACATACATCGTCAATGTTTCGAAGGGTGTGAAGACGAGTTCTTGGATTGGTCATGGCACATGGCTGATTACTTTAGCCACAAAGACTACGATGAAGTCGAGCAATACGATGTCACAATCAGCTTCTTCACCAAATATGCCCTCACTTGGTGGAATCGTGAAGAGGAGTACCGCCATTACCGTCGTTGGCAACCCGTGATCACTTGGGAACAACTTGTTTATGTTATGACGAAACATTTTTGTTTCGGATGTAGAACCTATAGCCCATGCTGCAAGTTGTAAGTGACGAAGTAGGACATACTTAGAGCGTACTCACCGTCGATCAAGATCACATCCATTGGTCTCCACCGTGCACTCTTCTAAGTGTTCTCCTTAGTGCTCACCTTTTCCCAGTGCCACAATCTCCCCTCTTGTTCGCGTCTCTGCTCCAATTTCGCCGTTCATCCCTACAACTTCTACACCGGCACATAAATTTGCGATTGCTTCATCTACTGTTCCTATTCATGCTACCTCAACCAAGCCAACTTATGACGTGACCGAGAGTTCTATCCCTCCAGCCTTACCCATGTTTCGTGATGATGTAGTAGAGACTCCCAGCACACCGACACAGTCATCGCTTTAATCATCTCCTATCTTTGATGAGTATTCCGATGAAGAGTTAATAGACTTTCCTATGCTGATGGAGAATGACGCATCTGACGTAATTAAAGGGATAGACGTCCCAGCTCTAGTGCCTATGGCTTTGCCCGAACCCGAGACATCAACGGTTTATCCTTATGATGTGACAGTTGTTGCTGTAACAGTGTCCAAGCCAGAAAAGAAGATCACTCCAGCGCCAGAGCCTTTCATAATACACTTTGTGGTGCCTAAAGTCGGTCTTGTGCTCTACATAGAGTCCTTGATCTCTTTGAGATATACACCCTTGTTCTCCCTTGCTCCTACAAGTTCGAAGCGGGGACGCTTTAATTATAAGGGAGGGAGAATGATGCAATCCTGGCTTGCAATCACCCAATTCGAGGTGAATGTGATACGACCTCAACCATGTCGTACTCCTTGGGTGAATATTTAGTGTATAGCTATTTTCTATTTATTATTATTATTTAACATTTCATTTTTATGCCTTTTCTATTTTGGGTGTGTGTTTCTCTTATGCTTAAGAGACCAGCCCATTAGTTAGTATAGGTCCAAGCCCACTAGGGTTTTGGAAGGTTTCATTTGCCTATATATAGCCTTCTTGTATTTCCTTCAGAATAATGTTGAATTTAAGAGCTAAGCTTGTGTATAAACACCCTTAGCTTCGACGTCAAACCTGGTTCGGGCTCGCACCTCCACGAGCCATTTATCTATTTTCCTTACACATCCAACTAAACACAATCAAACGACGACTAAGTGAACGTGCTTGATCTACATCCACGCACAAGATGAGTCGACCCAAGTCGATTTCGTATCAGTCTTCTCTACCAATCTAGCCTTGAAACTATCAACACTGGATCCTACACATCATCAAGTTCATGGATAAATAGGAAGGTGTACTGCCCTTGGCGCCAACACCTCATTAATCTCCCTATCCTACAAGTCCAACTAGTCCGGGTAGAGAATCGTAATACTAAGCAGGCAAGGTTCTCCAACTCGGAGAAACCCGGCCCTAGCAATATTAAATCGAACTAACAACTTAGGTAATCAATCTATAAAGTACATTCAATTCAATTTGATATTACGTGCAAGATAATAAATCAATAGACACATAATTATATTAAGAACCAAAGGTAAAACCTCACATTGAATTAGCCCAGAGGCTCGAACCACACAAAGTCAAAGGAGATTACTCTTGGCTCATTGCTAAAAACTTAAATGTAATTCTGAAATTGATAATGAAGTGTGTTTAGGGATAGGCAAAGCTCTCCCTATATATAAGAAAATGAGAAACTAACCCTAAATGATAACCCTAACATGTGTTTAGTGGAAGCCCAACCCGAATAGCATGTAAACCCTAGGCAAAAACCCACTTAATCCCTCAGAGAAGGGTTTTCTCGCGGAGCAACAGTGACAGAGGCACGCTGACAGATCGGTCATTAGGCAGTTTGGTCAAATTTAATCCCTCTTACTCCTCTACGAAAGTAGAGTGTCAAGTAGGGGTCGAATCCACGAGGAACCGAAATTATTTAATTCTAAAGGTATTAAAATGATCAACTAATTAAAGGTAAATGCTTGGGGGGTTTGTGAAAACTGATTTTTTTTGTTGTTATTAATTGGGAAAATACTTCGTATGGTTGGTCGTAACCTTCTAACATAATTCAATGATCCTAGGTTCTTCTATTCGAGTTCTGATCTCTATTGTAATCCCTTTATGTCTTCTAATTGCCATAAACCATGTACTAACATTGCTGATTAAGTCAACTAGCTCTAACAACGTCTTCTCTACCAATCTAGCCTTCAAGCTATCAACACTAGATCCTAGACAACATTAAGTTCATCGATAAATAGAAGGTGCACTGCCCTTGGCGCCAACACCTCATTAATCTCCCTATCCTACGAGTCCAAATACTCCAAGTAGAGTTTCGTACTACTAAGCAGGCAAGGTTCTCCAATTCAGATAAACCAGGCCTAACAATATTAAATCAAACTAACAATCTAGGTGATCAATCTAGAAAGTGCATTCAATTCAATTAGATATTACGCGCAAGAGATTGAAGCAATAGAGACATAATTATTTGAAGAACCAAAGATACAAACTTCAAATTGAATTAGCCCAGAGGCGCTGGCCAACCACGGAAAGTCAAATGAGATTACTCCTGCCTCATTGCTAAAAGCCTAATGTAATTCAGAAATTAATAATGAAGTGTATTTAGGGACAGGAAAAGCTCTCCCTATTTATAAGAAAATGAATAGCTAACCCTAAATGACAACTCTAAAATATGTTTAGTGGAATCCCAGCCCCAATTACATATAAGCCCTAGGTCAAAAACCCATTTATTCCTTCGGAGAAGAGTATTCACGCGGCACAGCAACAGCAGGGGCGCAATCGCGTCTTATGTCGGCATGATCGCATCACCTGCAGAGGCTTAGGTGCGTTCGCGTCGTTCGTGGCGCGGTCGTGCCTTCGTAGATTCTGTCCCATCTCGTTGCGCGAGCTGGGCCCAGGTGCACCCCGGGGCAAATTGCCCTATTTAGCCTCCATCTTACTTGCGTTTTCTCCTTAGCTCTTGCGTCTTCTCCCTTATGCTCGTAATCCTCTTGATTGTACTCTTTGCTCTTACGTAGTCCAGACCACGGTATTATGCTCCGATTGTGGCCAATTATGCCCATAGTTGATGTTAATTCCCACTCCTTATGGTGTACGAGAGGCCGTCAATCATACCTCCACACTTGAACTATTGCTCGTCCTCTAGCAACTGTAGCTGACTCTTGGCGGTCTTAGCGAGTACGGTGGTACGATACGAGTGGTCATCAATCAACTTCTGGCTTTTGGTACCTAGCATTACGAAACAATGGGCATAGATTCAGACTCCAAACACAACTTCAAAGTAATGCATTTAAACTTAACTAGACTCTAACTATGGTACCTAGTATCCCCCAATATTTGCACTATGTTAACCCCTACGTAGATGCAATCACCTAAATCTCCAAACGATACATAAAAGATCTCTATTCTAGTACATATGAATGTGAATAACGAAAGATTAAATAAATTAGTATGGCTTGTCCTAACATGCTTCCTACTTATGATAATTCTGCAAAAGTTCCAATATTGTCTAAAACAACCATCAACCACACTTTGCTCAAGTAATACCAAATGCAATTTTTCCTTTCTCCCTTTTATCCTAGTACATTTTTTTTCTTTTTACACCTTTATATTTAGGGTGTAGGGTCCGTCCATTTTTTGGTCCAGACCAACTTTATTGTTTTACTAGGTAGAACCCGTTTATTTTATGGTCCCGGCTACTATGGACTCTTTTGCTTAATAGATCACGGAGGATCGATCCCGACAACGGCGCCAATTTTACGGGGAGGTCGTTAGGCTCCCTAATCAAAATAATGCATTTAAACTTAGCTAGACTCTAACTATGGTACCTACTATCCACCAATATTTTAACTGTGTTAACCCCTACGCAAATGCAATCACCTAAATCACCAAACTATACCGAAAAGATCTCTATTCTAGTGACATATGAATGTGAATAACGAAAGATTAAACAAATGAATGCGGCTCGTCCTAACATGCTTCCTACTTATGAAAATTCTGCACAAGTTCCAATCTCGTTGAAAACAACCATCAACCACACTTTGCTCAAGTAACACCAAATGCATTTTTCCTTGCTCCCTTTTATCCTAGTACATTCTTTTTTCTACGCTTTTACATTTAGGGCGTAAGGTTTATCCAATTTATGGTCCAGACCGACTTTATTGTTTTACTAGGTAGAACTTGTCCATTTTATGGACCAGGCTACTATGAGATTCTTTTTCTTAATATATCATGGAGGATCAATCCCTCGGTTATTTTTCACACATCGGGCATCGCGTGCTCTTCCGATTTTCTTTTGCTAGGAGCTCACTACCTTTATACTTTTTCTTTTTCTTTTTTCATGCAAAAGGACGGAAACAATTTGTTAGAACATAAAGCAAAACAAAAGAAAGGTGGTGATTATGAAATCTTTAATAAGGTTCTAGTGTGTCCTAATCACAAACCACATGCTCAAGCCTATGTCCATTTCTTAATTCATCATATCCTCACCATATACACTCGAGATATCAATGTCTAAGGTATAGTATGAAAATTTAAGGATCATGCATCTTTGTCAAAGCTTCACAACGTCACAAACAAAGGGGAAAAAAATATGGATATCTACTCTAAAATTCAAAGTTCAATAGCAAAGGGGAAAACTTACTCAAAATTTGAAATGCAGGGATATGCAAGGATAATCCCCTCCCCCACACTTAAACTACACATTGTCCTCATTGTGAAACAAGGACACATATAATGAAAGTGGGAAAAAGAAAAATTACCTCTTTGTCGAGTTGCCTCCCAGTCAGCGCCTTTGTTTAACGTTGTTGGCTCGATGTACCTCTCTCTCATCCTGCCTCGACCAGTCTTTTGGCCAGCTTGTCATTCCTTATCCAATATTATATTCTTCCTTTTCTCTCAGCCTGTTGCTTGTCGTATCCCTTCTTAGTCACCACATAATGACTCGGGGGTAAATCATCTGTTAGTTTGGGTACCAGAAATATTGGTGGAAGAAAAAGAGGGGTTGTTCCTTCTACTACTAGCATCGGGGGCCCACCGTCCAATTCTTTCTTGGGCCTATCCATATCCCTTTCGGGATCCACTAAATTAATTGCAAAAACACTCACAACCTCATCTCCAGACTCCTTATCACTACCTATGTCATAGCTTACTACATCCCCATCAAATTCCAACGGTAAAGTCCCTCTCCTTAGGTCTACCTTGGTGCCTTCTATTCTAATAAATGGTCTTCCTAATAGTATAGGTATACCATCTCTATCAATTTCCATGTCTAGTACGTAAAAGTCCATAGGGAAGAAAAGTCTATCTACTTTAACCAACATATTCTCTATAATTCCCCTAGGGCACACAATCGACCAATCAGCTAGTTGGACTTAGATATTGGTTTCATTTAGAGGTCCAAGTACTAATTGCTGGCATAGAGAGTATGTGGAGAAATTTATAGCGGCCCCTAGATCTAACATAGCACTGTCAAAATTACTGTTGCCAATTTGGCAAAGGACATTGACCATACCTGGATTGTTGAACTTTCAAGGAATGCTTTGTTGGTAGATAGCGAACACTCTTTGTTCTGCTACTACTCTGCTGCTTTCCTTCTTCCTTTGCCTTCTTTTTACCGTGCAAAGATCCTTGAGGAACTTCACGTATCGCGGTATACTTTACACCAGCTTGAGCAGGGGGATATTCATGGCACATTTATCGAAAATTTCGAACAGTTCTTTGTCGTCTGCCGGTTTCCGAGTATGCTTCAATGCTTCCGGGAATGGGGTTGAAGGATTTTCTGAACCGAGTGGTGTGAAGTTTGGGCGAACATAGTTGCTCTGGCCGAGCTTGAAGTTGCCTCATGGATTGTCTAATTCTTCCTCCTCCATGAGACTTTCTTTCTCCTTCTCAGCCTCGACATCTTCCGCAGACCATAGAGCGCGGGCTTGCTCGAACAAGCCTAGTCGTGCCTCTATCTCAGTGGCTATGGGGCGGTTGGGCTCGGTTGGGCGTGGTTGAGCTTGGTTTGGCACGGTCGCGTCTGGCTTCCGAATTCATGGTTTTTCAACGTTTGGTCGAGCGCCAAGGTGGCGCGGTCGCGCTCTCCTCGAGAATGAGGGAGGCGGTCGCGCTTCTCAGGGCGCAATCACGCTTTGCCTTCTGTAAGGGGTCCGAGGTCGTGCAAAATCATGCGCAGGCGTGCCTCTGTGGGGTCTTGTACTTCCTCTTTCTCTTGTGTTGATTTCTTCTCGGTGTTCTTATCACTTCTTAGCACCATTGCGCTAATATTCTTCAAGTTTTGTCTCGTCCTTGCCACGTTCTGGGTTGGGTTCACTAACATTTGAGCCGGTAGCGATATGGAGTTGTTTTGCGCTAGCATCAAAACGGTTTGTGCTATCTGCCTTACTTGAACTTCTAGATTCTTTAGCCTTGTGTAGCTATTCTATACAGTTGAAGCAAGTGTGGCGACTGTCCTTGCCAAATCCTTAATCATCTCCATCGTTGGAGATCCTTGATTCTGTTGTTGCTGTTCACGTGGTCTCCACCTCTACTGGTCCTGCTAGTATCGCGGTTGAAAGTTATGTTAATTCTCGCATGCCCGAAGAGGCACTAGTACAAAAAACCCTTTTTACAATGGATGTATATGGACTTATACACCTGTTAATAACCGATGTACTGCGATTTGACGTATAAAGTCGATGTCGCATACATCCGGTGTATAATCTACCGCCCAACTTTGTTCCATTTTCTATATGCCTGATGTATAAGGTATTTATACACATGTAAAAGATATAATTAACCGGTGTATATAGTAATATAAACACATGTATAATGTATTGTCTCCCATCTACTCCATGTTTATACACCACATTACAACCGATGTCTAAAATCATAGGTCGCATGTAAAAGCTGAACTTGATAGGTTGACTATCCGGTGTATACAGTAATATAAACACATGTATAATGTATTGTCTCCCATCTACTCCATGTTTATACACCACATTGCAACCGATGTCTAAAACCATAAGTCGCATGTAAAAGGTGAAATAGATAGGTTGACTAACCAATGTATAATATATAAAACTCATGTATATTTTATGGCTGGAAGAGGTATTCAAGACAAATATCAGCATTGTATTTATGTGCATTAGGTGTAAGATCACATCATGCAAAGTGCAAATGCCTTACAATTGGTTGTGGAATCCTAAATGAGCGGCATTCATGCCAACGACATTGCGACATTGTGGCCTTCAAATCTCGAGTTTGAGTTTCAACCTTTGAAAAGTTAAGTCTGGATTATTTGCTGGCCTTCTTTACACCTGAATATAATCATATATAGAATTAAGGTAGTTAATGTAGGTGGATTAATGTACATAATTGCTGAGTTTAGAGAAGAATCATCATACACGTAGTGTCTTTCTCTTGGTTATTAAATGAAAGTACAATATATTTCCACTCATCGTAATCATGCTGCTCCATTTGCTTTCGTTTTTTGGGACATGAGGGCTACAAACAAGATCTATGTTACTTAATATATTTATCCAAATGTATGAAGTGAATATAAAATTGTAATGGTTAATAATTACCTCATTTTCTTCATCAGAGAGGTCGCATCTTCTCTTTTCAGAGAAGACATCCAACAACTATGTAGTGAGTTGATAAGGTATGAGCATAAAAACTAACTTACAAGTTGTAAAGAGTGGCTGACTAGCTATGATTTCTCATCTCGATTCCCTTTAACTTCCTTTGCGTCTTTCTTTTCCTTCATCACTCCAAATACATCAAAACATATGTCCATCATGGAGTTGAAACATGTAGACATAAATAAGACTTTTATTGAACCTGAGAATAGCAGTCATTCTCAAAATGAAGCATATAGAAGATGAAAGCTTACACTAATGAATTCTGATTCTGAAGTCCCACATAGCTTGACCAGCTTAATCTTGTCAACCTTAAGCTGCAAGAACAATGCAAGTTAGATATGTTGATATTGTTGATGTTGTAAAGTTGTATATATTTACCTTGTTCTTTTTAGCACACAAATAGAAAGCCACGACAGTAAATACAGGGCGAATAAAATCAGTATTGAAGCGCCTTGTAGCTAGCAGAGAAGCAAGAAATCTTTCTTTATACCTCCAATTCACCCAAAAAAAATGCTTGTTGATTTAGTCTTAGAGCCTATGTGATCATAAGTATTTAAGATGGAAGAAAAATGTTTCAATCTACAAGAGAAAGGCAGTATAAATTCCAATACAAAACTTGATCGCATTCCCCATATAGGCAATTTGTCAAACAGTTGATAGGCAAACCATGTTCAGAATCGAAAAGAACAACAAGAAGGTTCGTATTTTAACTAACAATGATAAGCCTTTTCTTACGAAGGGGATGAGCCTCACACATCCGAATTGAATACCAAGTTCTCTCACATCCAGCTTAATGCTGCAACATTAGCGATAAATTGAACAGTCTTGTCGCTCCGCAAGTACAAGGAAAAGAAAGTAACACACACTCCATTAGAAAGCGCAACAAAGAGATGAATATGCACCTGATATCGAGCATACTTTGTAACGAATTGAACAATCTGATGTATGCCTTCTCTAGCAACCCGCTCAACGTGATGGCAGTTTGCCTATCGAAAATCATATCAAACCTAAACACAACGAAACAACGGTACGAATGGTATCAGGATCAACTGTACAAATAATTCCTGATAAAAAAGATGAACCCAAGTCGAATAATTCGGCACCTGTCAGATGCAATTTCTAAGCAGATTATGGTCTATGGCTTCTGCAATTCGGGGGTCCACTCTCTGCAAACACCAATATTTTAATAAAAACATGCAACAAAAAGACTAGAGCACATAAATCCCAACACCATACCCTTCTCTCCTCTTGCAGAGCCTGTAATCCATCTGCTAACAGTGCCATTATTCCTACTACCTAACAAATTGAACATATTAGCATGCCAAAAAGTAAAATAATAAATTTTACAAGATATAATATAGAGCATAGCTGGTAAGGAGTTCATGCATCTATAGACATTCATAGTTAAGGAAAGAGTGAAGTAAATAAACTTTACTTGTAAAAAATAGTTCCTATTAAAGAACTTATACATAAACAAGACATGTCTTACTTACAAGAAATAACCTACCACGTTAGGAATCTAGAGGTATATCCAATGTGAAAACACATAATGAATTACAAATTATTTAGAATATTACTAATGTGAAAACACATAATTAATGGCTCTCCTGTTTCTCCTTCCCTTGCCATGTCTCACATAGTTGCTTAGCTGTGGTTCAATTCAAACTTCAAAAATTCGGTTCACTATGCCTCAAAATCAATTGCAGGAAAGTAGCGGAAGTGAAGAGAATGAACTATTATAAGAAGACAATTGATCTGATGATTCTAGCAAATATTCAGTTATACCGATTTCGTAATGACATATCAATTAAGGATCAAACTCGGAATTTATGGAGTTGATAAAAGCGTCACCAAGTAGATCACATACATACAAGTACAAATCCCTGAAATTAAACCTAAATAAGCGAAACCATGCATGTTTGATAGAAACTTCCAAAATCAAACCAAAGGGTCAAAAGTCTCTGTAGAGCTTGGTAAAGATTCCAATGACCCTTATGAAGGCCCTTGGCATAAAATAACATTACCTCAGGAAGATCCTTGCTCTAATTAGTGTAATTAAAGTAGGTATCTAGCATATATTGTTTTTCTATTTATAAACTTGATTTAGGAAAGAGTAATTAAATATTAGGAATAAATTAGAAGGGTAGATAATTATATGCAACAAATCAATTATGGACACGTAGGAAAGAGAATCTGAGCTTTAGTAATATGATACTGATCTCAGAATGAACAAATATTTCACTTTTGTTAAATAAAACAGTAGCCATAAAGCCTTACCATGTCACAGTATAAAATCAGGATAATTCAAGTATAAAATCAGGATAATTCAATCGAAAGCACAAACCATAACACGAAAAGAGAATGGCAGCAACCAAAACCCTAGCCCACCAATCCAACTTGTAATATCCTCCGGAAATTGTACAATCATAAAACTAAGAACAATTTATTTGTCACTCTTGTCAAAATACCTAAAATACGACATTGATATCAAGGAATTACGTTCATCTTGCCGCCTCATATGAGAACCCTAGTTTTCGAGGACACGGGGAATTTGGGATTAATAAGAAAGCAACTGCAAATTAAGAAGCACACGATCAAAAAGCAAGAAACAAGAAAGGATTTGTCAATACCTATGCAATGGCATTAAACCCAAAAAAGCCCGATAGGTTTAGGAAGCAGTGGTACAAAAAGGGAGGAGAAAGACGAATTTTGTTCCTCCACTTACCCTCAAAATTCAACCACAAGAGCAAAGTGAAATCAGCGAAGAAATTGAGCGAATAAGAGCAAGGGAGCAAACTCATAGAAATTGAGCGAAGAGATTGAGAACGAAATCGAACCTGTTGAGCGAAGAAATTGAAGGAGCAAACTCGAAGAACACAAATCAGAAAGTGAAGGAGCGAAGAAAGTGAAGGAACGAAGAAAGTGTAGGAGCAAACCCGAAGAAACACAAAATCTAACCAGGTGGAGAAAGAAAGTGAAGGGAAGAAAGCGTCGGTGGGATGAAAGTGAATCAAAGAAAGTGAAGGGAAGATAGCGCGGGCGGGAAATTTTTGGCAGAATGGGAAATGTTTGGCGGGCGAGAATGTTTTGGGCTAAATTGACGTATGGTAGCTATATACATCGGTTGTATAAGAAGCCTAATGTATATACTTGTGCTTAACTCAACAACCTAGTATAAACTATATACATCGGTTAATAAACGTATTTTACACCGGGCGTATTTATCTTTGTACATGTGTTACAAAATATATGGTGTATATAGTATATACATCGGTTATTTAATTTGCCGCCATCTACTTTATACATTGGACAACAACCCAAACACATGTATAACCAAAATATGTAGACTTTTTACACCATGAGATGTACGCCCTGTGTATATCTAGTGATGTAAAAGGGTTTTTTTGTACTAGTGAGGTCAATAACCTCCGATCGCGTTCACTTCTGTGATTGTATCCTCTCAAACCTTGGGGTATGCCTCCGAGTGATGACCAGTACTTGCACAAATACCATAGACTCGCGCGGCGCACTGCTCTGATGTAAGTGCTATCTTTGCCAACATTTTTTTTATTTCGGCTAAACCATAGCTAAGCTTGTCACCTCTACGCTCGAGTTCATGGCGTTGACAGCTCGTGCGGTGTATGTACTTCCAAAGCTCCTCATGCTCTCGACTATATCTTGCAACTTGCACATCACATCCTCCGGGGTCATATTCAAAACACTTCCTCCACATGCTGCGTCTACAATTCTTTTCTCATTAGGTAGCAGCCCTTGAGTGAGACACAACACCAGGTCTTGCTGTTCATAGCCATGGAAAGGGAAACTAGCGCACAACCCTTTAAACCTCTCTAAGTAGTTGTATAGCGACTCTCCTTCCTTTTGTTCTACCTGCGCAATCTCCCTTTTCATTGTATTTTCCTTCTTTACTAGAATGTACCGGTTTAAGAACTCGCGGTGCAGCTTCTCCCAGCTGTCAATAGTGCCAGTGGGGAGGTGGTAGTACCATGATCTCGCCGTATCTTTCAAGCTAAAGCCGAATCCCTCATTTTGATTTTCTCCTCCGACACTTTGCCTGGCTTCATCGTCATGCAAATGTCGTGGAATTGGTTGAGATGCATAATACGGACTCTCTGGGCATCCCATGGAAGGTGGGGAGTAAGTATATCACTCCGGAATTGAGTTCGAAGGTCACCCCTGGTGCGAGTGGTGGTATGATCACCGCTTGAGGGTGATGCGTCAAGTTTGGAGTCGTGCATTCCCGCAACGTCTTGTTTCCAGCGGGGTTGTTCTTTCGCGCATATGGTTCAAGGAATTGATTCATGAACACTTGATTGGCCTCCAAGTTTTCCGGTGCTTGTGTCGGTACCTCATTGTTGATGAGATGGTCTCCCTGCTGCATCGTTTCAGAGACTCTCTATCTTAGTCTTCTTCTAATAATACGTTAGATTTCTGGGATAAGCTTAGAAAGAAAAGGATTAGTAGTGCTGGTACTGACCATGCACTAGTTAGACCCGCAGTTAATCAAGCCAAAACCGTAAGAAATGAAAAATGGTTCACCGGCAATGGCGCCAATTGACAGACCGGTCGTTAGGCAGTCTGGTCAAATTTAATCCCTTTGACTCCTTTATAGAAGTAGAGTGGCAAGTCGGGGTCAAATCCATGAGGAACCGAAAGTTCAATTCTCAAGGTATTAAAATGCATAACTAATGAAAGGTAAGTGCTTGGGGATTTGTAAAAAATTATTTTGTTATTGTTATTAATTGGGAAAACACTTCGTATGGTTGGTCGTAACCTTCTAGCCTAATCCAATGATCCTAGGTTCTTCTATTCCGGTTATAATCTCTATTCTAACTCCTTTATATTTTCTAATTTCCCTAAACCATGTATAAAATTGTTGATTAGGTCAATTATCCCTAACAACATCTTGTCTGCCATTTCAGCCTTGAAAACAATCAACACTAGATCCTAGACAATAACTTCATGGATAAATAAGAAGGTGGACTGCCCTTGGCAAAACACATCATTAATCTCCCTATTCTATGATTCCTACTAGTCCAAGTAGAGATTCGTACTACAAAGCAGGCAAGGTTCTCCAACTCGAATAAACCAGACCCTAGCAATATTAAATCGAACTAAAACCTAGGTGATCAATCTAGAAAAGTGCGTTGAATTCAATTAGATATTACGCGGAAGAGATTAAAGCAATAGAGACATAATTATATAGAAGAACCAAATATACAAACCTCAAATTGAATTAGCCCAGAGGCGCGAACCAACCACACAGAGACAAAGGAGATCACTCCTGCCTCATTGCTAAAAGCCTAATGTAATTATGAAATTAATAATGAAGTCTATCTATGGAGAGGAAAAGCTCTCCATGTTTATAATAAAATGAGTATCTAACCCTAAATGACAACCCTAAAATATGTTTAGTAGAAGCCCAGCTCAAATTACATGTAAACCCTAGGTCAAAAACCCATGTAATCCTTCGTAGAAGAGTATTCTCGAGGCGCAGCAGCGGCAGGGGCGCGATCGTTTCTTATGTTGGAGCGACCGCGTCGCCTGCAGAGGCTTAGGTACGGTCGCGTCTTTCCTGGCGCGGTCGCGCCTTCGTAGAATCCATCCCAGCTTGTGCGAGCTGGGCGCGGGAGAGGGTGTGGGCACGCCCCGGGGCAAATTGCCCTTATTGGCCTCCTTCACTTTCGTTTTCTCCTTAGCTCCCGCGTCTTCTCCCTTATGCTCGTAATCCTCTTGATAGTACTCTTTGCTCTTACGAAACCCTTACCATGGCATTATGATCCGATTGTTGCCTATTATGCCCATAGTTGATGTTAATTCCCACTCTTTATGGTGTACAAGAGGCCGTCAATCATGCGGTCGTGTCTTATGTTGGCACGATCACGTCGTCTATAGAGGCTTATTCGTAGTCGCGTCTTGCTTGGCACGGTGGCACCTTTGTAAAACTCGTCCTATCTCAATGCGCGAGCTATGCGCGGCCACGTCCCGGGGCAAATGGCCCTTTTTCTCCTCTTCAACACTTGCGTTTGCTCCTCGTCTCCAACATCTTCTCCCTTATGCTCGTAATCCTTGTGATTGTACTCTTTGATCTTACGAAGTCCTGACTACGGAATTATGCTCCAATTGTGGCCTATTACGCCCATAGTTGATGTTAATTCCCACTCCTTATGGTGTACGAGAGGCCGCCAATCATACCACCACACTTGAACTATTGCTCGTCCTTGGAAAACTGTAGCTGACTCTTGGTTGGCTTAATGAGTACGGTGGTATGATCCGAGTGGTCATCGATCAATTCTGGCTTTTGGTACCTAAAATCAAAAACAATTGGCGTAGATTCCGACACCAAACACAACTTCAAACTAATGCATTTACACTTAGCTAGACTCTAACTATGGTACATAGTATCCCCCCATATTTGAACTGTGGATCGTGAAGTACTTAGTCTAACTATAGATCAAATCTTTTGTGAAGAATAGAGAGTAAGAACAAGTAAACACTTCAATTCAAAAACGTTGGTTGTATTTGATTTCTCTTGAGACTTACAACAACTAGGCGAACACACAGTTCTTAGTTTCTCTCAACTCTCCTAGCTATTGCCTAAGCTCTAAATCAATATGAACTCTCTCTCTCTAGTTTGACAACCACTCTTTTGATAAAAGAACTAAACTATTTATACTAAGGCATAATCACCGGAAACTAATTACCTAAAAGCAAGTGAATAACAATAAACAAAGTATTAAATCTAAACTAGCTAAATATAATGACAAAATATCTTCAATTGTTAAGATCTCGAATCTGGAAAATCTCTTGGAGAATCAACTCTTTCCTTCTTTAGCTCTATTTCCTTCTTTAGCTTCAAGGGAGATTTCTTTCCATAAATACGCGCTCAGTCCCCTTGAACACGTCCTCCTTGTGTAGCGCGTCACTTTGTGTAGCTCGATCCTTCTCTCTCAATGTTCGGTCCCCTTCAGTATCATTTGGTTCCCTTGCTCCTAGTTAATCGCCTTAAGCGCTAGTCTTCTCACTGAACTCGTTCTTGTCTCTTCTCTTAAGCTCGTTGTTTTCCACGCTTTAGCTTCCTAAATAACTCAAAGGCCTATCGATTTCCTGCGATATCTCACTCAATATACATATTAGTTTATAAGGTAGTTTGTTATCATTAAAACTAAAGCATTATCAGTTGTACGACCTAAGGGGCTAGTTCATACAACTAACAATTTCCCCCTTTTTAATGATGACAAACTCAGAATCCTAGCATAGGCATATTATAGAGCTGAGATAAGAAGTAGGTTTCAATTCCCCCTTAATCAATGAACAAGTAATAAGCATCGCCCTTTAACTCCATATGTTCTAGTTCCCCTAAATTAAATAACTCTTATGCCTATAATATTCCCCCTTTTTTCATCATGTAAAAGGGAATGCGCAATATTAATCATGGAAACTAAGTGTGCCACGTGCAGGCCTTCTAGAGGAATGAGTAAGTTATACGAAAGAAAACGCAATAAGTCTAGCCCTACCTCAGTATGCACTAGAGCAAGAAGATAAGTGAACCAAAAACTAGCAATTCATTGATAAAATATAAGAGCACACAGAGAAGCAGCCAAAAAGAGCAAAAATTACAAGAATTTTAGTGGAGCTTTGGATTTCTAAGGGGCCCTGGCGATTAGTCTGAAGGACAGCTTCCAAGGTGCGAAGCTGAATTTTCTCTGAGCTCATATTTGGCGGTGGCAGGGGATTGGGCTCCTTCGAGGGGCTTTGCATTCGGCGAGGTCTGGATTCTGACTTGGGAGGGGCTGAGGTTTCGGGCTTTGTTTTGGGCTTGGTCTTAAGCTTAGTCTCAGATCTGGGTGTAGAGCCAAGTAGGAGATTCTCAACCAGCATATCCATACTGGCGTGCTTGAGTAGTCAGCGCAGCCCAGTTTCATTGAGTATACTCTCGTAGGGTGTCTCCTTGGTCGGCCTGTAGATCCCCAGCTCTAGCATGAGCTTCTTGACTATGTGACGGTAGGGAAGCGCGTGATTCTTATGCATCTTTACCATCAACATGTGGGAGAGGATGAGTCGCGGTGTGTCTATCAGACTCCCTTCGATGACTTCTCGAAGGAGACACGGGTCAGCGATGGTGACGGTATCGCTTTTCTCTTGGCGCGGGATGATGTTGCGCAACATTATGTAGTGAAGGAGCTTTGTACCGAAGCCTGGCATGTGCGTCTTGATCTCCTTGGGACGCAGCTTCCCACCAACAGGTACAGCGTCTCGCCCATTCCATAGGACCAGTTCTTTTGTGGAAGAGACGCGTACCCTTCGCTCATTAGGAGGTCGAGCACTTTCGCAATCAGCTTGACGTTCAGTGTCTTGGGCTCGTCTCCCCAAGGAATGTGGGCCACAGAATATAGCTGGCCAGGGCTCGGGGTCATGACAGCGAGAGCGCTGTAGAAATTTCTCGCCTCCTCGTAGTCAACGACGAAGGGCTCCACCTCGAGCTCGGACCATCGAGTGCGGTCGAGGGAGGCGACGATGGCGGGTACGTCGAACTCTGCGGGGCTGATGCTGGACCAGAATCCTTGGCCGATGAAAAGGGGCTCGATGATGACTCTGGTCAAGAAGTTGTCATGAGCGAGAGGAAGACTGACAGACTCGTCGCTTTCAGGCAGAGCGATTGTCTTTTGTCGTTTCTGGGTTGTGGAGGAGGGCGAGATGGCTAAGGCTCGTTTGAGGGAGGTCTCAGGTGGTGGAGATGGAGGAGTAGTGAGAGCGAGGGTGGTGGATGTGACGTCAGGCTGGTGATGGGTGGATTCCTCGTGTCTGGAGGCAGAGGGAGTGTTCTCGGTGGAGTCGGTGGAGGAAACCGGGTGAATGAAGGGTGTCGATGGGTCTTCCTCCATGGGTGCTATAGGTGATGGAAGAGGACTGGGCACTTTCTCTGGAATGGGAGAAAGAGGCTATGTGGGTGTTGTATTTGGGAGAGCTGGGATTGTGGAGGTAGAAGGAGCAACAGGGGTGGCTGCTTTGGAACTCTCCATGAACTCCTGGAATTTGAGGAATTCAGTACGTTTGGCGGGGTCGATGTTCATTGGGTTGGCCATTAGTGTGTTTGAGAGAGTGGGAGTTGGAAAGTATTGAGGGGAGTGTGTGACGAGTTGCAGGTTTTGAACGTAGACTGCTTCAGAGAGAGAGAGTTTAAGAAGATTGAATGGTTGCAGAGGTGGTGAAGGGAGTCTGAATCTGGTCGAAGGGTCTATTTATGGAGAGGATCAAACGGTTCAATCACAACGGCCTTTAGTCAGATTTGGAACGGCGCCTCATTTATCGCAGATGCAAGTGACCGTTGGTAGGCTGGCGAGTAATGAGTGCCTAGAGATAGTCAACCGTTGAGATGCTCGGTCCCTAAGATTCTATCGGTCCCTATACTCAATTCCTGAAGTTTTCTGCGCTTGACTCTAATCTGTGTTACTCGGTCCTCAAGGACATGTAGCTCAAAAACTGCGCTTGTGATCTCTTCTACTTACTGGGTCCCCATACTAGGACGTACTGTGTCTCAGTTCCCATTCTCAGTAGGATAAATCAACTCGCTTAAGCACATAATAAACTCACACACACAAATGGACATAAAAGCTCTTTTAAAAACAAGAAGTGCTAAGCATATATGGGTAGGCTTTTTGTCATATCAATGAATATTCCCAGTTGTGGCTTATATCGTCATAGGGAACGTAACATTAAGATCAAGGCTAAGGGACTGACCTATAAGAACGAATCATATCTGGGGGGATTGATTATGAGGTTAAGAAGCGATCATCATGCATATATATAAGGGCTTGAAATGAATAGCATGCAAATGGATCAAGTTTTAGCAAGCAATAGTGCAATCCTAAAGAGGGCCTAACTAAGCATTTATCATTTAGCATCACACAGAGCATGCCAAGAACGAATACCCCTAAGAGTATAGGCTAGTTTCGCGCACGTACTAGTCCTAGGTTCCCAAGATTAAAAGGAGCAGTTAATTTACACAAGATCAAGGGAGAAGGCTTACGTGTAAGGAGATGCTTAATGAAAGGGGATCAAGCCCAAGTGAAGTCTTAGCTTGATGAACGGTTCCTTGTTCAAGGTCTTGGTGAAAATGTCTGCTATTTGATCCTCAGTTCTACAATGGGTGAGCTTGATGTGCTTCTTCTCCACATTATCTCGAAGGAAGTGATGACGCACGTCAATGTGCTTGGTTCGAGAGTGGTGCACAAGATTCTTTGAGATGTTGATCGTGCTTGTGTTGTCACACCTTATTTCAATCAAACCCATCGAGATTCCGAAGTCAGTGAGTTGTTGCTTGAGCCATAGGAGTTGAGCACAACAAGAAGCGGATGCTATGTATTCAGCCTCGGTGGTAGACACAACTACTGAGTTCTTTTGCGAGAGCCCCATGAAACGAGACAAGGGCCTAGAAATTGTGCCATACCTGAGGTGCTCTTTTGATCAACTAGATATCCTGCATAGTCAGCATTTGTGTATCCAACAAGGGTAAAATCGCAGTTCTTAGGGTACCATAAACAAAGATTATCAATCCCTTTTAGATAACGAAGGATACGCTTGATGATGGCGATGTGCGACTCCCTTGGATCAGATTGGAAACGTGCACACAAGCTCACTGCACAAACAATATCAGGCCTAGAGGCAATTAAGTACATTAAAGATCCTACCATACCTCTATAGAGTGTTTCATTCGCCTTCGGGCCGTTAAGGTCTGCGTCTAACATAGTGCCTGTGGACACCGGAGTATGAAGGGGCTTGCTATTGTCCATTCCAAACATCTTTATGATCTCCCTTAGATACTTTTGTTGATGAATTTGAATGCCTTCAGCCTTTTGCACCACTTGCAGTCCAAGGAAGAAGTTGAGTTCCCCTATCATGCTCATGTTGAACTTGCTACTCATCATGTATTTGAATTTTTCTACAAGAGACAAGTTAGTTGAACCAAAAATAATATCATCAACATATACCTGAACCACTAGGATGTTGCCTGCATGTTCCTGGATGAATAGCGTCTTGTCGATTGTCCCCCTCTTGTAGTTGTTGGCGAGGAGGTACTCAGAGAGGCACTCATACCATGCCCTTGGTGCTTGCTTTATCACATAGAGGGCCTTGTCCAGGAAATAGACGTGCTCATGGTGATTCGAGTCTTCAAATCCTGGGGGCTGCTTCACGTACACTTCTTCATTGAGAACACCATTGAGAAAAGCCGTCTTCACATCCATTTGAAAGAGCTTGAAGTCCTTGTGCAAAGCGAAGGCAATAATAAGTCGAATGGCCTCTAATCACGCAACTGGGGCGTAGGTCTCATCATAATCAATCCCTTCATGTTGGTTGGACCCTTGTGCTACCAGACGTGCTTTGTTTCTGATCACAGCTCCTGAATCATCGAGCTTGTTGCGAAAGACCCAACGAGTGCCTATGATGGTGCGATTGGAGGGCTTAGGTACAAGGCGTCAAACTTTGTTTTGCTCAAATTCATGAAGCTCTTCTTGCATGGAAGCCACGCAATCTAGATCGAGGATGGCTTCTTTGATATTCTGAGGCTCAGTGAGAGAGAAGAAGGCGTTGAAGGCACAAAGGTTGGTTTCCTCAGTTGTTTCATCAAGTGCTTCAACAATTGTCTCTGGAGGAGCTAGTCGAGCTACACGAGAGCGAGTGTGAATCCCAGAATGTACTGGGGTGAGCATGTTCGTTGGAGGATGAGCACTTTGTTGTTGAAAAGCTCTAGTGGGAGGCTCTGTGTTCTAATTGATGTCTGAGGTAGAAGGCCCTTCGTTATCACTGTCTGAGTCAGGGCCTGAGGGAACTTGATCGTGTTTAAGGCTTTTTGAGGAGGCGCTTGATCAATGTCTGAAGGGGCTTCAAAGGAGGCCAGTTATGGGAATGGATCGGAAGTGTTTGTCGAGGAACTGAGAAAGGTGGTTTCATCAAACAATATGTGTATGCTCTCCTCGAAGGTTCTTGTTCTTTGGTTGAAGACCTTGTACACTTTTCGTGATGGGACAAAGCCAAGGAAGATAGATTCATCACTTCGTGCATCAAACTTGACTAAATTATCTTTTCCATTGTTCAGCACGTAGCACTTTCATCCAAATACCGTAAAATGATATATGCTTGGAGGATATCCCTTGATCAGCCCGTAGGGAGTCTTCCTAGAGAAGGGCGTAGAAGAGTTCTGTTGGTGATGTAGCATGCAGTGTTCACCACTTAAACCCATAGAGAGGGAGTCATACCACTTTGAAGAAGCATGGTGCACGCCATCTCTATTAGAGTTTGATTCATTCTTTCAGCCACTCCATTCTGTTATGGTGTCCTAGGAGCTGAGAAGTTGTGAGAAATTCCTCTTTCAACGCAGTAGCTCAGCATCTCTCCATTCTCAAATTCAGTTCCATGATCAGATCTTATAGAGCGCACCTTCAGAGATAGAGAATTCTCAAGTAGAGCGACCAGCTCTATGAAGCGCGAGGAGGCTTGATCCTTGGAGCGCAGTAATAAGTTCCACGTGAACCTGGAGTAAGCATCAACGATCACAAATATATGGCGTGCTCCACCAGGAATTTGAACACGCATTGGGCCACAGAGGTCCATGTGAAGAAGCTCAAGGGGCTTCTTTGTTGTGACGTTCTGCTTGGCTTTGAATGATGTTCGGGCTTATTTCCCTTTAACACAATTAGCACAGTGTGTCATGTTGTCTAACTTGATGAGAGGTAGACCCCGAACTAGCTCCTTTCACACAACTTATGTAGAAGGTGAAGATTTACATGCCCTAGTCGTTGATGCCATAATTCTGTTTGATCTTCAATAGTAGCGAGACAGAGGTGACCTTTTGGGATTAAGCTACAGTCAAAGATGTAAGTGATGTTGACTCGCTTCGCCCTTAGGATGATCTCCCCAATGGCATTTCTCACAGGGCACTTCGAGGTAGTGAAAGTCACTTCGTTTGGTCCCTCGTCACAGAGTTGAGCTACGCTTAAGAGGTTGTAGTGAAGGCTCTCCACAAAATTCACCATCTGGATCTATATCTTGTCATTTAGATGTACCTTCCCGTGTCTAGTGATTTCTCTAGCTCTCTTGTCGCCAAACGATACGCTTCCACTGTCATATACTTGAAAACTTTGTAATCTTTCCTTGTTTCAGTCATGTGACATGAGCAGCCACTGTCTATGTACCATTTGCTCTCGCTGCTCATGTTTTCCTGTAAATAAGCAATCAAACTTTTGGAACCCATTGAAGCTCAGCTTTTCTGGGTGGATTAGTTTTTTGGTTAGTATAAGGAGAAGAACTACGATCGAGCCTTTGGCCTTTAGATGAAGTGGCAATTGCTAGGTAAGAAGCTTCATTCAAGCTACTCACTTTGCATGTAGCGCGAGTGGGTGACTTGTATGCCTTTTTACTTAGCACTTGCTTCTTCTTGCAAGAGTCTATAGTGTGACCATTGTTACCACAGAACCTGCACCATTTATTGTACTTCACATAACCATATTTCCCCTTTCTAGGTCTAAAGGGCTTCCTATCCTTAAACTTAGGATCTATTGTGTTTGTGGCATTCCCTTGGGCTTGGCTCACATACATCTTATGAGCCATTTCCCCATGAAACCAGTGATTGTCATTCCCTATTGGTTGTTCAAGTGCCTTAACCTTTTTCTCTAAGAATTCATTCTTGCTTCTGCATATTTGAAGGGCCTTGTCTAAGGTTTCAGCTTTTTCACTTAATTCCATGGTGAGCTTTTCACTAGCACTTCAGCACTTGGAGGAGTCTACGTCATATCCTAATCTAGGTCTAGCTTTTACAAAGACAGTTTGATTCACGGTTGTCTCATTAACAGATTTAGTTAATTCGGTGATCTTAGTGAAAATTAGTCCTAAGTCGCTTTCTACCTTGAGTTCTAGGTCCTTTAACGATCCCCCTTGAGGTTGCTTACCCTTGCAGCCCTCGCAGAATTTCGTTATTAGACTCAGGCTCCTAGATTTTACTAAGGCCTTCTCTTTCTCAGCTATCCTAGTGGGTAGGTCAAGACATTCACTACGTAGTTCAGTAACTTTCTCTTCATATTCAGTGACTTGAGATTCTAAGGCTTCAGTGTCCTCTTGTAGCCCCTTAATCATATTAACATGGTCTTTCTTTTCAAGAATATTCAAGCGATTAGGAAAGGAGTCAGTGGTTTTTACCTCAGAGGTGAGAGCCTCTGCATTGGCCATGAGACATTTTCCTTGGAATCCTTCTTGAAGGTCAGCTTCATCATCTTCTTCTCCCCAAGCTGAGAAAAGCGTCGTCTTATCAGTGGCCTCTACCTTTAAGTTAGTGCACATCTTGGCGAGATGGCCTTCTCTTGGCAGTTATAGCATGTATACTCCTTGAGATCGCGCTTGGCTGCGGATGATGCTTCACCTGGTCCAGCTCTCTTCTTGAACCATTTCTTGACCATCTTAGTCATAAGGGTGACTTCTGTATCATCGTCCTCGTCTTCTTCACCGTCATTGATGTCCATCTTTTCAAGCACCTTCGTGAGCTTCAGCACTGATCCAGTGGCTTCTCTTATCTTGAGTCCATTTAGCGAATCAACGTTCTCTTGGTCGAAGAACTTGCCAAAATATGTCTACGACTAAAAGCTTCTTGCAATTTGGCAACATGAGTGCGATTCTTCGAGTGAGCTCGAATTTGTCGCTCATAGCGTAGATGACAGCCAGTGTCTGCTAAGGGAATGGAATACACCAGAGGCTGTTAGCTTGTTGACCAGAATGGTGAAGCGCGATTGGCAGACTGACACACTTTCCCCAGGAAGTTGTTTAAAGGATTAAAACTCCCTTTGAACCGTGAATTTTCTAGTGTCCTTCTGATCTTCGCTTCCTCTGTGTATGGAGATGATGGCTTCACACATGTCTTTGGCAGTTGGAATGCTAATGACCTTGTCAATGTCCGTGCGAGAGAGTCCACACAAAATCAGTTGTCGAGTTTTTGAATTCTTCTCCATCTTGGTGTAGTGCTCTGTTTTCCAATCCTCTCTATCCTTCAATTCTCGAAACTCTTCGTCGTCATGTTCAATAATCTTCCAGCATTGGTAGTCTTGGGTTTGGATGAACGTCGTGTGAACTCCCATCCACCAATCAAGCTCTCCTTCTCGAAGCTGGTGAGGTTTGTTGAGGGACATACCTAGGTTGAACTCTGAGTTCTTCATTGCCGTAGTGGAATTGGATCCTGCTCTGATACCAATTGTGGATCGTGAAGTACTTAGTCTAACTAAAGATAAAATCTTTTGTGCGGAATATAAACTAAGAACAAGTAAACACATCAATTCCAAACGTTGGTTGTATTTGATTTCCCTTGAGACTTAAAACAACTAGGCGAACACACAGTTCTTAGTTTATCTCAACTCTCCTAGCTATTGCTAAGCTCTAAATCAAGATGAACTCTCTCTCTCTAGTTCGACAACCACTCTTTTGATAAAAGAACTAAACTATTTATACTAAGGTATAATCACTGGAAACTAATTACCTAAAAGCAAGTGAATAACAATAAACAAAGTATTAAATCTAAACTAGCTAAATATAATGACGAAATAGCTTCACATGTTAAGATCTCGAATCTGGAAAATCTCTTGGCAAATCAACTCTTTCCTTCTTTAGCTCTATTTCCTTCTTTAGCTTCAAGGGAGATTTCTTTCCATAAATATGCGCTCGGTCCCCTTGAGCGTCTTCGGTCCCCTTGAGCGTGTCCTCCTTGTGTAGCGCATCACTTTGTGTAGCTCGATCCTTCTCTCTCAATGTTCGGTCCCCTTTAGTATCCTTCGGTTCCCTTGCTCCTAGTTAAGCGCCTTGAGCGCTAGACTTCTCGCTGAACTCGCTCTTGTCTCTTCTCTTAAGCTCGTGGTTTTCCATGCTTTAGCTTCCTAAATAACTCAAAGGCCTATCAATTTCCTGCGATATCTCACTCAATATACATATTTGTTCATAAGGTAGTTTGTTATCATTAAAACTAAGGCATTATCAGTTGTACAACCTAAGGGTCTAATTCATACAACTAACACGAACTATGCTACCCCCTACGCATATGCAATCACCAAAATATCCAAACTATGCCGAAACGGTCTCTATTCAAGTGATATAAGAATGTGAATAACGAAATATTAAACAAATGACATGGATCGTCGTAACATGCTTTCTACTTATGATAATTTTGCACATGTTCAAAAAATTGTCAAAAACAAACATCAACCACACTTTGCTCAAGTAACACTAAATGCAATTTTCCTTGCTCCCTTTTATCCTCGTACATTTTTTCTTTCTACGCCTTTATATTTAGGGCGTAGGGTCCGTCCATTTTATGGTCCAGATCGACTTTATTGTCTTAATAGGTACAACCTATCGATTTTATGATCCAGACCGACTTTATTGTTTTACTAGGTAGAAACTATCCATTTTATGGTCCTGGCTACTATGAAACGTTTTTGCTTAATAGATCATGGAGGATCGATCCCTCAGTTTATTATTCACACCTCGGGCATCGCGTGCTCTTCCTATTTTCTGTTACTAGGGGCTTACTACCTTTATACTTTTTGTTTTTGTTTTTTCATGAAAAAGGACATGAATAATTTATTATGACATAAAGTGAAACAAAAGAAAAGGTGGTGATTATGCAATCTTTAATAAAGTTCTAGTATGTCCTAATCACAATCCACATGCTCAAGCCTAAGTCCTGTACCTAATTCATCATATCCTCACCATATACACTTGAGATATAAACGTCTAAGGTATAGTAAGAAAGTTTTAAGATCAGGCATCTTTGTAGACGTTCACAAGGTCACAAACAAGGGGGAAAACTATGGGTATCGACTCTTAAAATTCAAAAACAAAGGGGAGAACTGACTCAAAATTTTAAATGCAGGGATATGCGAGGCTAATCCCCTCCCCCACACTTAAACTACACAATATCCTCATTGTGAGACAAGGACACATATAACTCAAGTGGGTAAAAGAGAAATTACCTCTTCGTCGGGTTGCCTCCCGGTCAGCGCCTTTGTTTAACGTGGTTGGCTCGACGTACTTCTCCCTCAGTCTGCCTCTACCAATCACTTGGCCATCTCGTCTTTCCTTATCTATTATTTCTTTATTCCTTTTTTTTCTGTCTGCTGCTTGTCGTATCCCTTCTTCTTGACCACGTAATGTCCCGGCGGTAACTCATACATTACTTTGGGTACCTCAAATATTGGTGGAAGAAAAAGAGGGATTGTTCCTTCCAATATTAGCATAGGGGGCCCACCGGCTGATTCTTCATCTAGCCTATCCACATCCCTCTCGGGATCTACAACCTTAATTGCACAAACACTTGCAGCCTCATCTCTAGACTCCTCATCACTACCTATGTCAAAGATTACTACATCCCCATCAAACTCCAATGATAACGTCCCTCTCCCTAGGTCTACTTTAGTGCATGTTGTTCTCATAAATGGTCTTCCTTACAGTATAGGTAAAACATCTCTATCATTGTCCATGTCCAGAACATAAAAGCCCGTAGGGAAGAAAATCTTAACTACTTTAACCAATACATTCTCTACAACTCCCCTAGGGCGTACAGTCGACCCATCAGCTAGTTAGACTAAAATATTTGTTTCAATTAGAGGTTCGAGTCCTAATTGATGGCATAGGGAGTATGGGAAGACATTTATAGTGGCCCATACATCTAACATAGCATGGTCAAAATTAGTGTTGCCAATTTGGCAAGGGACAATGACCATACCTGGATCGTTGAACTTGTGAGGCATGCGTTGTTGGTAGATAGCGGACACTCTTTCTGGGCAATTAAAGCGAGTGTGGCGACTGTCCTTGTCAAATCCTTAATCATCTCGATCGTCGGAGCTCCATGATTTTGTTGTTGTTGCTCATGAGGTCTTCACCTCTACTGGTCCTGCCTGTAACGCAGTTGAAAGTTCTGTTTATTCTCCCATATCCGAGGAGGTCCATAACCTCCCATCACATTCACTTCCGAGACCGTATCCTCTCTATGGTCGACACATGCCTCCGAGTGATGACTAGTACTTACACAAATACCGCAAAGCCGCGCGGGGCGCAACTCTCCTGTAGGTACTATATTCGCAAGCATCTTCTTGATTTCGGCTAACTCCATAGCCAAGCTTGTCCCTTCTATGCTCGAGTTCATGTCATTGACAGCCCTTGTGGTGTATGTCCTTCAAAGCTCCTCGTGCTCTCGTCCATATCTTGCAATTTGCATATCACACCTCCGGGGTCATATTCAAAACACTTCCTCCACACGCTGTGTCTACAATTTTTTTCTCATTAGGCAGCAACCCATGAGTGAGAAACAGCACCAGGTCCTGATA